>NW_024466302.1:0-13174 GCF_017591425.1 Ochotona curzoniae | reverse complement strand
ATATTGTAAATCTGCTTTATTTAGTCATCACAAGAGAGCAAGGGCAGAGAACGTATGCGAGCACACCAGCTGATATCACCAGTCCCTTCCCTGTGTGTTCGTGGTCACTGCAGCAAGGTCACTACGCTGCAGGATGGGGCTGATCTCACACACTAGAACAGAAAGGTAAGGGCTCTTAACCAGAGTGAGAGCAGGTAGAGCTACCTGACATGAGAGAGTCAGACAGGACTTTCCTAGAGTGCTCAACGTCACAGGGGCAAACATGGGGGACAGGGAGACACAGGTTGTGACAAGGACAAGGTCAGCACACAGGTTCAGCCATGACTGTGAGCAAGGGCACTTGGACACAGCAGGTGTGGACAGGGAGTAGCAAGGAGAGCCATCTGCACCCTCTGCTCTGAGCAGAGAACAGACCAGAGCAGAGGCCAGGGGAGGACATGCCCCAGTGTGGAGGGCTCAGCAGCCAGAGAGGGGTCCAGGGCTGGGGGACTCCTGCTGTGGGGACAGGACTCATTGCCTGTAGCTCCTCCTGCTGGAGGAGGTGGTGGTGTACTTGACAGAGGAAGTACTGCCCCCAGCAGAGCTGAGGCCACCTCCAAGGCCACGGGAGCTGCCAGAGCTGAAGCCTCCTCCCAGGTCATGGCCACTGCTGAAGGAATAGCTGCTGCCGCCTCCTAGTGCCAAGCCACTGCCGCTGCCATAGCCACTGCCGCTGCCACTGCCATAGCCGCTGGACATGGTGGACTGCACCACGGCTGCAGGGACACACAAGCACAATCCCCATGGTGAGCTCACTGTGCTGGCCCATGACCAGTGCCCAGAGCACAGGGGAAGGGGACAGGGCAAGCCCAGCACTTACAGATGTTGACTTGTCCAACGCCTTCACCACTCAGCCTAGGAGAGAGGACACACCAAAGATGAGACCCACGCACCCACACCCAGCACCAGGTCCTGCCCGGCCAGCTTCCCTCTGCCGTCCCCAGGCAGCAGTCAGGCCATGGCTTATGTGCTGAGCAGAGCTCAGTGGCAGCAGCCAGGGGCTTCAGGAGCTGAGGCAGCCCACCTGCACTCCTCGCCCTCCAGCAGCTTCCTGTAGGTGGCGATCTCCACATCCAGGGCCAGCTTGACATTCATGAGCTCCTGGTACTCCTTGAGCAGGCGTGCCATGTCCTGCTTGGCCTTCTGCAGGGCGTCCTCCAGCCCTTCCAGCTTGCTCCTGGCGTCCTTGAGGGCCAGCTCGCCGCGCTGCTCGGCGTCGGCGATGGCGGCCTGGAGGTTGGCGCACTGTGCGGGGAGAAGCAGCAGCACTTGGCTCATTGTCTCCTCCCTGCCTGCCCCACCTGGTGCCTCTGCCCCCGAGTGGGGGGAGTCCTGCATCCCAGGTTGGTGGGGAACTGCTGCTCTGACTTCCTGTGCAGCTCCTGCTCCCAGCACAGTCTCTCCCAGGTGGGCTCTCAGTGCCCCCTCACTCCCCACGCACCTGCTTCTTGACGTGGTCGATCTCAGACCTCAGCCTCTGGATCATGCGGTTGATCTCAGCAATCTCCTGCTTGGTGTTGCGCAGGTCGTCCCCATGTCTGCCAGCTGTGACCTGCAGCTCCTCGTACTGGGGGAGAACAGAGCACACCACCCGTGTTCTTAGTGTGTGTGGTTTGAAGAGTCAGCGAAAGAAAGAGGTGCCACTCACACTGTCTGCCTAAGCCAAACTCACAAGCCCAGCAAGGGTATTAGGTAAGACAGAGCCAGGTGTCTGGACAGTCTTACAATCTCCCCGGTTGGAGAAAAGAACCAATTAGTTGAGCCATCATCTGTTGCCCACAAGGTGCATGTGAGCAAGAAGCAGGACTCAGCAGGTATAAGAAGGGGCAGAATCTTGCAGGTGTTGGTTCCACACTGCCCAGCTCAATTATTGAGTAAGAACGTGCCCTCTGTCCACAAAGGGACACATGAGACCTATGATACTTCTCAGTGCTTTTATGTGGTGCCCACCCACCCTTGCTCACCTTGGTCTGGTACCAGGCTTCAGCCTCGGCACGGCTCCTCTGGGCGATGTCCTCATACTGGGCACGGACCTCGGCAATGATGCTGTCCAGGTCCAGGTGCCGGTTGTTGTCCATGGACAGCACCACGGACGTGTCGGAAATTTGGGTCTGCATCTGGGACAGCTCCTGCACGGAAGGACACCGTCAGAGCCCTGGTGACTGGGCCCTGACAGCATACAGCTGGAGCCGACTGCCCAGGGCCTGGCACACTGACCGCATCATAGAAGGCTCTCAGGAAGTTGATCTCGTCGGTGAGCCCGTCCACCTTGGCCTGCAGCTCCACCTTGTTCATGTAGGCAGCGTCCACATCCTGAGGGTAGGGCCAAGAGCCTGGGGTCAGTGGAGTCCTCCTTTCCCAGTGCCCCATCTCTGGGGTCCCCCCGTGCTCCTGCAGGGACACGGAGATGCAGCTCTCCCTCTTCCCAGGAGCCTGGAGCCTGACACCACCCCTCACCTTCTTGAGAGTCACAAACTCATTCTCGGCTGCTGTGCGCTTGTTGATTTCATCTTCATATCTGCCAGGGGAGGAAGACAGACACAGCTGAGCCAGGGCACAGCAGGCACAGGGTGGCAGCCTGGGATCGAGCATTCTCAGGAGAAGAGGGGCACCCAGCATGATGCTTCACATGAAGGCAGTCTGAATGGTGATGTTTCTGGCCCCCACATTCTCACTGCTGCCTGCTACTCTCACCCCACTGTGTGTGTCACTAGAGCTCCCCTTAGGCTGTGATGTGTCTCCCTGCTCATGGACATGGTCTGTTCAGGAAAAGTGTCCTCCTCTGACCAGTGTCATCACTGGCCTTTCATCATTGCAGCACATCAAATGCATTGGTAGTGGAACTCACTTGTTCTTGAAGTCCTCCACCAGGTCCTGCATGCTCCTGAGCTCCGAGTCCAGGCGGCCTCTCTCGCCCAGGATGCTGTCCAGCTGCCTGCGCAGGTTGTTGATGTACTGCTCAAACAGGGGCTCCAGGCTCTGTCTCACGGTCTTGGTGCCCTGCTCTTGCAGCAGCGTCCACTTGGTGTCCAGGACCTTGTTCTGTTGCTCCAGGAAGCGCACCTGCCAGGGGAGGGGAGGGAAAGTGGGGGATGTTGGAGTGCTCAGGGTCAGGGCAGAGATGGGAGAGGGCAGTGCATGTGACCTGGTGCTTGGCAGGGCTGTTCCATCCACTGCCTTGGTCACCACAGAGCTGTGCCCCCGCTCAGTTGACAGTTTCTCTCCCCCACTTTTCCTGCTCCAATGCACAAATCCAGACACATTTAGGGGTGCCCTTCCTCTCCTTCAAGCAGCCCATCCCTGCCAGTCCGTTAGCTGCCACCTGTGTCCAGCTATTGTCACAGATCCCATGTGGGTTTGTGCAATGACCTCAGTGAAGGTGCTTGGGGTGGATTTGGGCTCCGTGGCAGAGACAGAAACACTGCCTGATGCTGAGCCCCCTCTCCCTGCTCATCAGTGCCTGTGGTTTTGTCACGGGCCCCAATGATGTGTCTGCTCTCTGTCTCCCTAGAACAGCTGAGCATAGCTGAATTTTTCACAAACATGCCATCTCATTGGCCTTCTTTAGAAACGTCTTTGAGAAAGTGATTCTGGCATGGAAGTTACAGTAATATCATGGCATTTCCCTGTGTTTCCTGTGACACAGCCAGGGAAGAAATTCCCCCAATGTTTTTCACTCTGCTTTGCTTCTTTGAGGGAAGAGTGCCATTAGGAGATTAGAGGATGCGCCAGTTCCCTCTGAGGCCATGTCAGAAGCCAGGACCCTATGTGGTCCATCCTTAAGCTTTGGAGCATTCTGAGCCAGCTACTGTCCCCAGAAGCCCTGCTCTGAGCCCCCTCTGCTCTGTCCCAGCGTCCTCACGGGTATTCAACTCTCCATCAGGGCTCTGCCTGGCTCACCTTGTCGATGAAGGAGGCAAACTTGTTGTTGAGGGTCTTGATCTGCTCACGCTCCTCTGTCCTCACACGCTGGATGGTGGGGTCGATTTGCAGGTTGAGGGGTGTCAGCAGACTCTGGTTGACGGTGACCTCTTGGATGCCTCCAGGGGGACACACGGGGCCTGAGGCCCCAAAGCCACCACCGAGTCCAAAGCCACCTCCGACGCCACTGCCAAAACCAAATCCACTGCCAGAGGCCCCTCCGAAGCCAAAGCCACCTCCAAATCTGCCTGAGCCGTAGCTGCTGCCCATGCCGTAGCGGCCACCTGCCACGGAGATCCTCTGGGAGCCCCCCACGCCATAGAGGCTGCGGCTGCCAAAGCCAGCTCCTGCGCAAGCTCCCCCGAGCCCTGCACTGGCCCTGGAGCGGGACACGGAGACGCTGCTGAAGCCAGAGTGGCTGGGCCTGGAGACTCTGGCCGAACCGGCGCTGAAGCCTCGGCGGCTGCTGGTGGTCTGGGTCCTGACGGTGGTGGTTTTGCTGGCCATGGCTGGTGCTGACAGGAGAAGGCTGAGCAGGCAGGCAGGAGAGGCGGGAGTGTGTGGAGGTTGAGCAGGTGTGTGTGCTGGGCTCCAGGCAGCGGTTTATATAGGCTGAGAGTGGGCTGGGCTCATCCTGAAAGGTGAGCTTGCAGGGTGGGAAGGGCTGGGCTGGCACACAGTGAGATCACCAGCTTTGGACAAAAGTTATGAAATAGCAAGGTTGTGCTTTTGGCTTCCTTTGCTAGGAAACCATTCTCCTGCCTCCAGCTCTGAGATCAGCACAATGTGATGATTCTGAGTTTCCAGGACACTGGTGGGATTCCCATGTAATCTGCCATGCCTGAAGTGTGTTTACTGTTGAGGTATAGTCCATGTTACTGCACATGTGTGTATGAACATGGTTATGAATGTTAATACATGACAGATCTGTGGGAATGCCAAAGATTTGCGGGAAATAAGCTTAGAAGGTAAGTTAAGGGGGGAATGACATGGGACAGTGTTAAGCCACTGAAAGTGATGTTGAAATCCCATAAACGTGGGAATCCTTGACTCCCGCTTCCCTCCTGCCAGCCAGGAGCCTTGTGAATGTGTCTGTGAGGACAGCAGAAGAGGCACTAGTGCTTGGTCCCCTTGTCCTCAGGCAGGAGCCCTGAGTAGTTATCTGGGCTCCTGGCTCGACCTGGTCCCAGTCCAAAGATCCATGGCCATTTGGGGAGATTTCTTCTTCTGTCATTCTTTCCCTCTTCTTGTCACTCACCCTTGGCAATCAATAGAAAAATGCAGCACAAGATAGATTGTAGGAAAACAGAGTTCAAGGAAACATTAGTTTATAGATTTAGGTTTCTTTTGGTGCAAAAGAAATTGAGAACCCATGGGAAGTGCACACTTAGCTTATTTTCTATGAACTGTTCAAGTTCCCTGATCCTACTGTGAAACTGACTGCAGTTGGTGTCAGTGCAAATACAAAGTTTGCATCCGGAGAAGGAGCCTGAACTCACATGACCGTCTGCTCCCTGGCCCCTCTCTCTGCTGGGCTGTGTCTTCGTTCTGCTGCACTGTGATCCTGTACGCTCGTTGCAATCCCCTAAATTCTCTCCATCCTCTGCTGCACGCCTGCCTTGGGGCTCTTGGCACAGCCCTTCTGTTGTTGATTTTTCAACTTGGTCTAAATTTCTGGGGACGGATGGTTTCCTCTGAGCCTTTTGTCCTATCAGGTACTCATCGGTGTTTCATCACTTTATCTCTTTGTTCCCTTGTTTCACATTATTCTTTATGGAGAGAGGGAGAGAGAGAGAGAGAGAGAGAGAGAGAGAGAAAAGAGAGAGAGGGATTGAGAGAGAGGGATTGAGAGAGATATTGAGAGAGAGAGAGATGTTGAAACAGAGAAACAGAGAGAGAGAAAGAGAGAGTGAGATTGAGAGAGAGAAAGAAGACTGAAAGAGAGAGAGAAGAAGACAGAGAGAGTGAGAATGTATGTAAGACAGAAAGAAAGAGTTGGGGAAGTTGATAGAGAAGAAAATAGAGAGAGAGAGGTCTTTCATTGTCTGGGTCATTCTCCAGATGTCTGCTCTAACTGGAATTGGGCCAGGTGACTCACAGAGCCCTGAGGTCAGTGCAGGTGGCCCTCCTGAGAGACAGGAGTCCTTCCAGAATGTGCATCAGCAGGAATTTGCCGTCAGCAGTTAACACTGAGTGTTGAAGCCTGGCACTCCCTCGATGGACATGGGTGCCTGTGGATGCGGTAAGCAGAGTGTGAGTGCCTGCTCCTGCTCCCTGACCTTGTCAAGGTGAACATGGCATGCCATGTGTAATTGTGTTTCCTTGAGCCTATTGGTGGTGGAATGCTCTGAATTGCCTCAGTGCTTCCTGTCCCTTTCGTGGTTAGACATTTGTGGGTCCAGATGAGGTCTTTCTGACCTTTGCTCTTCCTTGTCCTTGTCCTTGGCACTCAAGTCCTGAGAGTCAGGGCCATGCCCCATCCCTGCTGGCACATGTTCTCAACATGAGCAGGGTTTCATGAAGGATTGCTTTGCTCTCTGACACAGCTAGTCCACTCACAGCACTGCAGAGCAGGGCATTCACTGCAGTTGCTGCATCCCTTGCCTCTCTCCCTGAAGTTCTCCACTGCTCTGTCCACAGCTTGGGTCTCTGGGTGCTCTGGTACATGGACAGACCCCATTCTGGGTGTGTCTGGGCAGGTGCTTCTGGTGGGGACGCTTTGGGATAGGAAGAGTGAGTGAGGCCGACTCTCCTGCTACTGGGTGGTCAAGAGTGGCCCAGTCTGAATGTCTTGAAAACTCAGGTTGGGATGGAGGTTCCTTCCCTTTTTGTCTAGGAGCTGGGATGTGTGTTTCCACTTGCAGAGTTGAGCATCAGCATCATCAGCTTGAGGTGTGGATGTTTCCTGTGAGGATGGAGTGGCAGCACCTGCTCTTGTTCCCCACCCAGCCTGTGGCGTTGGCTCAGGGACTGGATGCCTCCCACCTGCTGAGGACGCAGCCTGGCACTGGTGGCTTCCACAGTGAACATCAACACACCCTGTATGTGAATTTCTGTCTCCCTCTCTCATCACATTGCATATTCCCAACACTAGCATCCATTGATTCATGAGGTATTTTTTGAAACATCTCAACTTAATTGTTCATGGTGATGAACACTCCATGTCATTTCCCAATGTAAAGCTAGTGGATTGTGTGGAGAGAACAAATTCATGTTACATGCTAGAATGATTCAGAGCTGCTCAATGATGACACTAGTGACAAGAGGCATGAAGCCAGAGGACCACTCCTTTCACCAAAAAGGGCCTGTCTCTGTGGTACAGTTTTGTCACTCCTTGCAAAGGTAACTTGCACAGGAGTGGCAACTGGAGTCCCAACTGCATCACATCTGAGCCGGTTTCCTGGTAATGCTTTGGGGAAACCAACGGAAGAAGAGCCAAGTGCTTGCATCCTAATACCCGCATGTGAGACCTGGATGAAGTACCTGGCTTTGGCTTTCCTGAGTATGACCCATGGTGGTCACTTGGAGAGTGAATTACTAAATGGGAGATCTCTCTATCTCTGTGTGTGTCTCTCTTTCTTCCATTGCTTCTCACCCTCTCTCTCTCTCTCTCTCTCTCTCTCTTTCTGCATGGTTCTGCTAATATTGATAATGCCATTAAATCGATAAAATAAACCTTTTACAATAACATCACCATAAAGCACGTATAATCAAGAAATGGTGGCATTTGCAAATGAGTAGAGAAATATCCAGGGAATAACATAGAAGTTCCAGGATGAGAAGCACAAAAACAGTGTCAATTCGTATTTGACAAACAAGCCAAGTCAACACAGGGAGAAAAGGGTCATGTTTCCTACCAATGGTGTGCTGGCAAGTAGATGTCCACAGGCACCCACCACCAGCCTGAACTGACAAATGATCCTAGCCCGAAATGCAAGGAGCGACTCTGCATCTCCCATGATGTCAGCCAGGGGAAAGGAACCAGGCCTGTGTGTGTGGAGGTGATTATTGAGATGCAACCCAAAGCAGAGATCCACATAGTATTAGCTGATCATAGATTGAAATGAACACTGTGATTTCTGGAAGGCGTTAGCAAGAGGATCTGGGGGAATTGTTGAAAAGGTAGCTAGGTCGGCAGGTAAAGCAAACAGGAGAGTTTCTGAAGACAGGAAATTCAGGGTCCTGTGAGACCAGGAGCAGGGTGTGGGAAGAGCATTGAGCCCCAGCCTATGGGTGGCACCTCTTTACCCTGTTTGTTGGGAGGGGTCCATGAGGATGTGCAGACAGCCACGTGCCTACGGGTGGTGGCTTTGAACATGCAGAAGATCTTGACAGCTGATTACCCAGGTCGACACTTAATGATGCATGCTCAGGCCATTTTGGACGTCCTGGGTAAATGGGCGACTATAGGAGCCAGAGCTGGCAGAATGCAAAACTAGAGATTCCACGTTGACATTCTCACTGTCCTTTTAACTTGGGGCTCAGCGTGTTATGTGTGAAGCTGACTTCTATGTACCAACTACTTCACAAGTGACATTGTTAGAAATGGGATAAGGATCAAAGGCCAGGGAAGACACTGAAAACAGACAGGACACTGAAGTACCAGCCAACACCACAAAGCATTTGTCCTAGATCTGTCCTTTCTTTTTCTTTTTGATTTCTTTCTTTCTCTTTTTTCCCTTTTTTATTCCTATGATTACTCTATGATACAGTTCCACAGGCTCTGGGATTTCAATTATGACCTCCCCAATTGCTCTACCCACCCCCCCCCACTGATTTCCCCAATATTATTGCAATAGTCTAGTTCTTCAGAAACAGTCATATGTCCATCACTGCAGGCATGGACAATGGCAGAGAGTCCAGCATCCTATTGTCAAGACAGAGTGAACAGTTTCATTGGGAGTCCATCTTTGATCTGTAGAAGTAGAGATGCATACTGCATCGTACCCTCACATCTGGATATGATAGTCTCTGTTACACAGTTATTATACATCTATTCATTGAGAAAACACAAAGCAAAATCATGAAGAAAAAGAGAAATTTAGTCTTCTGTTGCTCTTTTCCTGGGATGTTCTTCACATTCGCCTTTGGCTTTGGAAAGTGCTATTGCTTTTCTCTGTCAAGAGAACATCTTTCAGTAGCATTTGTGTAGGGCAGGTCTGGAAGAGGAGTATTCCTTGAGCGTTTCTTTAGTGTGGAAGCATTTTATTTCATTTTCAAAACAAAGGAAAGCTTTGCTGGGTATGTCATTATGTGCCCCTCCCTTTTTGTTTAGAATCTGGACTATGTCTCTCCTTTTCTTCCAGCCTGTAGAATTTTTTCGTGAGTGGTCAGCTGTGAGCCTGTTTGGGATACTTCTATATGTCAATTGACTTTTTTCTTGTGCACATTTAAGGATCTTTTGCTTATGTTTGAGTCAAGAAAGCTTGATGATCATGATTAAGACGGCTTTTGGAAAATCCTAGTGTTAGCTGTGTGCCCTTCCTGGTGTTAAGATGTTGTGTCCCAATCCTTTCTCTAGAATAAAAAGGGGATTTAAAAATATTTATTTATTTTTATTGCAAAGTCACATACATATAGAGAGGAAGAGAGACAGAGAGGAAGATCTTCCATCTGATGATTCACTGCCTGAATGAACACGACAGCCAGAGCTGCACCGATCTGAAGCCGGGAGCCAGGAACTTCCTCCAGGTCTCCCACGTGGGTGCAGACCGAAGGCTTTGGGTCATCCTCAACTACTTTCCCAGGCCAAAATAAGAAAGCTGGATGTGAAGTGGGGCCACCGGTCCTAGAACTGGCGCCCATGTGGGATCTCAGCACGTTCAAGTAGAAGACCTTAGCTGCTAGGCTACTGTGCTGGGCCTCAAAAAGTTTTCCTTTATTGTTTCATCAAATACATTCATATACCCAGTTTCTCTTTCCGTGCCTTTTGGAACTCCCTTCCCTCTTATATTTCACTTTTTATTAGTGTCTCTTAAGTCTTGAATACGTTTCTTAATTTGAGTCTGCTCTTCTTCAGCTTTGTGGTTGTTTCACCATTGTGGCAGGATCTATCTTCCAGTTGTAAGATTCTTTCTTCTGCCCCATTCATTGTATTGTTAAGGCTTTCCACTGACCTTTTAATTTGCTCCATTGTGTCCCTCATTTCTAATAATCCTGCTTGATTTTGTTTCAGTATTGCTGTTTCCTGTGTGACATAGTCCTTCAGTTCCTGGATGTGCTTTTTGTAGTTGATAAGCAGATGGATAATGTGCCTCTGTCTCTTCTTTTGGTCCTTCTGGTTAGCGTATGGTTCTGCTTAGAGCAGGTTTCTAAGCTACGTCATCGATAGGTGCGCAGATCAGTGTTCTGATTTCTTTTGATACCCAGCTCTTTGTTTGCAGTCAGCCGTGCCACTCTCTCCAGCGAGTATGAAATCTAGACTCTCGTGTTGGGCTTTCACCACGGTCTCCACAGTCCCAGCCCCCTGGCTCACCACTCTCCACCTCCTGTGATCCTGTACTGTTGTTGCATCACTGTCTTTACATCCTTGCTCCCACTTCTGGTTCATGTAGTTCCCAGGATTAGGGAGACACCAGGTATCCTAAATAACTAGGAGGTTGTTGGTGGTGCTGATGCTGCTGGAACCTGCTGGCTGTTAGGTCTGAGGGCCACACGGAACTAGTTTGAGTCATAAGATGCCAAAATCAGTATGATTTTAGATGTGAGATCAGTGCAAATGCACTGAGCTCATTGAGTTTAGTCCCAGCTCAGCACATGCACCAGCTCATTGTTGTCCCTGCAGTCTCAAAGACTTTCACACTGTACAAAATGACACCTGATATGCCACTGCGCCGGGAGGGTTGGGGGGATTTGTTGATTGGCTGGCTCTTAGGTCTGGGGGACACCCGGACCTGTATTGGGGAGAACCTGTCCAAGGCCACGTTGTTGCAATTCACTGAACCCAAAATGAGTTCACTCCCAGCTTAGTGCATGCACAGTCCTGTTCCACAGACGTTGTCTCTCTACACAAGATGGCACCAGATCGACTCTAGTTGGTGTATGGGCTGTGAAATACGCCCTGTTCTCAAACCACCCAGTTTGGAATCTGCTGCTCTGTCTACTGCTCGTCAAATCAAACACACCAACCAGATGAGAAGTTCTTTGTCTTGGATCCACTCCTGAGTCCCTGATGAACTCCGTTTCCCAGCTGGTTGCTCGTATTTTTCTGGTTGCCGTTGTAGTTCAGATTGTCACTGGCTGAATGCCACTGGAAAGTCTGGTCGTTTCAATACCACCTCAAAGTTTCTGCTGTTTTCCTTTGTCCATCAGTCTGCAGGTACCCCTCTGCTGTCGGTCTGTCCTCTCCTATTTCCTAGAACGTGGCCTCTCTACTTCAGCCTGGCTAATGTTTCTGCGTCTGTTTCAACATGTCTTCATCCTATTCTGCCATCTTGATTCTCCAGAATTGGCTGTTCTTTGCCTGGGTTCACCCACTGAGGTATTGGTGAAGTCTCTTTCCCACCTTGCTGCCAGTGGAGCTCTGGCTGCCAGTGGAGCTCAGGTCACTGCTCACTGACTGACACTAGGGCATCTGGTCATGCAACACCACACCGTTATTTCTGCCGCTCTCCCATGTCTGTCAGTCTCCAGGTGTCCCTCTGCCGTTGGCCTGACCTCTCCTAGTTCCTGGAATGTGCCCTCTCAGCTTTACCCTGGCTCGCAACTCTCTGTCTGTGTGAAGGTGTCCTTAGCCTATTCCACCATCTTGATTCTCTCCTAGATTTGTCTTTTCTTTCCAGAAGACGACAGCCTAGTGATTCCATCTCTTTCGAGTCCGTGGTTCTTCTGTTGGTTGAGGGTGGTGAGAAGTTCACAGATGAGAATTCACAAACATTTTCCCCGTTGACTCAGAAGCTGGGAGAAGTTTGTGTTAAAGTCTTGAAATTCTCCTTATTTACACACCTAATGATTATGCATCTCATTTTCATTATCTATAAATTGACTCTCACAAGAATCACACACACAATCACCAACAATAACACACACACAGTCATTGGACACAGATAATGGGAGGTTCTAAGCAATGAGGTGAAACCAATGGGCAAAGAGTTAGAAGTGAACACAGGCAATCATGCCACAGCAGGACCTAGCAAGTTTGAATCAACCAAAACATGTCAGAACCTGCAGGTGAGGAAGATGCTGTTTCTCTGGCATACTGTCCAGTCTAGACGCTTCTACTGAGCTTCCAGGAACCTTCATAAATGTTAGTGAGGACAGTGCACTGCTGAGAGGAAAGGGGTTCTCGGTCTTGCATCAAAGGCAAGGGAGACACTGTCCTCCTGGAGATGCTTGTGGTCCACTAGGTCCTGTCCATCTGCTGTGGTCTTTACACTTCATGAAATGAAGATGGAGCTGTGGCCAGCCAGGGGTCCTGAGTCTCATCTGGCTTCAGTGTCCCCACATGCATCAGAGCAGTTGGCAGTGATGCACAGCCAAGTTGGGCCTTTGTGTTCTGCCTTTGGGAGCCATTCCAGAAGATGCCTCACATCAGAACAATGCAGAGTGCCCTGCCCTGCTGGGACCACACATTTCCCTGGTTGAGGAGACTCCTCGTTTCATGGAGGTTGCTAGACAGTGTGAACTGCTGAGTGATGGTAGGAGGAAGAGAGGAGAAAGAGGATGCAGGGAGAAGACTTGCACCAGTTGGTTCAGGTTCACTCTCAATTGCTGTCAAGAGCCAGGGCAGGGAGACATAGCGGGGAACCGGGAATGCCCTCCACTACTCAGCATGGAGGCAAAAATCCAAGTGCTGATCTAATATGGTTTCTTCCTAGGTGTATGAGCAGAGGGCTGGATCACAATGAGTGTTCATGTGTCTGTACTGATTGTCCAATACGAGAGTAGGAGTCCCAGGAAGGTCTTATCTACTACCCTGCTCTGTAGAAATCACAAGATAGTCCACTACCAAATGCCTTTAGCCCTATTGTGTCCACATGGTGTCTGGTGGAGTGAACGAGGACCTGGCCACATGGCCCCAGTCAAGAATGCGGACATGTGTCTACATGTGGTCAACATCAACACTCACAAAAGGGACCCTGCCCTTTGCTGGATTTCTCTCTCAAGAGGAAGCCAGGCCGTGGGTGTGGGCATGTCGTGGGAATGAGAAACTACCGATTGCCGGTCAGACAGGAAATTCACTTTGCCTCCAATCCAGGAGTAGGAAACAACACAC
>NW_024466301.1:0-20767 GCF_017591425.1 Ochotona curzoniae | reverse complement strand
TTCTTTTTTTTTAAGATTTATTTTTCTTATTATTTTTATTGGAAAGGTGGATATACAGAGAGGAGAGACAGAGAGGAAGATCTTCCGTCCAATGACTCACTCCCCAAGTGAGCGCAACGGCCGATGCTATGCCAATCCGAAGCCAGGAGCCTCTTCCGGGTCTCTGACGCGGGTGCAGGGTCCCAAAGCCTTGGGCCGTCCTCGACTGCTTTCCCAAGCCACAGGCAGGGAGCTGGATGGGAAGCAGGGCCTCCGGGATTAGAACTGTGCCCATATGGGATCCTGGGCGTGCAAGGCGAGGACTTTAACCACTGTGCCACCGCGCCAGGCCCCTGTTAATCTTTTCTTATGTGCTCAATCAATCTTTTTCCTCCTCTTTTAACCTACACATTCCTTCATCAACTAATATGTGTCAGGTACTGTGGATAAAGAGGAATGCAATTGGCGCACAGGAAAATTGGGGCTGATGAGTAAGTAATCACACTATGGTGAGCTTTTCAATGGCTCATAGGCTGGCACACCCCCAGACCTATAAGTACAGGAGCTCAAACCTTTCAGAGACAGTAAGCAGAGAGCTAGATTGGTAGTGGAGCAGCCAAGATATGAATTGGTAACTAATGGGATGCTGACAATGCAGGCAGAAGCTTATCCTACCATGCCAAGGTGCCAGCCCAGTCATTAACTCAATCTCAGTCCAAGCCCATTGATTTCAATTAGCCCAGTATGCTATCCTGTTCAGTGGATATGTATCCCTGAAGGATGGTTCCTGAGGTGTCAACTCACTCCTGCATGGAAAGGACCAGGCCCTGTATTACTTTTTCAGCATGAGCTAAAGGCACCTGGTGTCAGGGCAAAGCCATACTGCTCTGAAGACTAACAAGACTTCATGCAGCAAATGGCACTGGGTCACAGAAGGCCTGGATAATTTGTGCTCATTCTTTCTAAAGGCCCAGACTATAAAAATGCCTTCTTATGGTCTTCCCTTTCTCTTTCTGCTAACATGCTTCTAATCGATGCTTCTAGTTCACATCTCTCGTTTATTCAGGCCACTTCAGGCTGTCATTGACTTTTCCAGCCAACACTTCCCATGGCTGTTCTTTTTTGTTTAGGAGCACAGGACTCAGCTGGGGAGGCAGCCTGAACTCTGAATGAATGGGCTAAGATTAATGGGCTCACAATTTTTCTACTTTTACTAGAGTTAAGGTGACGTGTCAGTCCAGAAAGGTGGTGTCCCCAAGCTGCCTGACATGAGCTCTGTTTAGGCAAATGTCAACCAGATGACCACAGCCCCTCTGCCTCATTTCCCTGGGTTTTCTCAGGATGTCCAGGGAATCCCAAAACAACTCTTTCTGCAACTTGTGGTCACCTTGCACATTAATAATTGAATACATCGTCTTCATTATGCTGGGGGCTTTTGCCAGGAAAAGCCAGTGCCACAACAGGTTATAATAAACAACAATGGGAATTGATTAGGAAGGTCAGGGCGTTGTGTGTCTGGAGACTTCAGTTCACAGAGTGCTGGTGCCAGAGGCCAGGGCTAAACTCTTGGCAATATTCCATGAATGGGCAAAATCAGCGATCAAGTCAAGGTCTGTTGGCAAGGGCTGGCAGTTGGGCCAAGGTCCAAGGCTGCAGAATTGTGTATTTTAGAGTATGCTTGAGAGGGCCCATAATGGTAGCTTAGCAGCTAAAGTCCTTGCCTCATATATGCCAGGAGCCAATATAGGTGTCGGTTCTAGTGCTGGCAGCCATGCTTACCATCCAGCTCCCTGTTTGTGACCTGGGAAAGCAGTCGAGGGCAGCCCAAGGTCCTAGCTCTCTGCATCTATGTGGGAGATCCAGAAAAAACTCCTCGCTCCTGGCTTTGGATCAGCACAGCTGCAGCTGTTGCAGCCACTTGGGGAGTGAATAAACAGATGGAAGGTTTTCCTCTCTGTCTCTCCTGCCCTCTGTATATCTGACTTTACAATAAAAATAAAATTTTTAAATCTTTAAAAATAGTATGCTTAAGACAGTCATGTACTGACTTCTGTACTTGGGTCACTCTTGTTTCCTGATAACCAAAAATTGGCTGTTTAACATCAACATGTCAAAGTTTGTTTATATCAATTCCTGAGATTGGACTTCCCAAGCAGTTCTAAAAGATTGAGGCAACAAGCCTTCTGGTTGGCCTCTCTTCCTTAGAGAAGGGGATGTCTCTCTGACCACCCACCTGTCACAATATTTATCTTACACCTGTCTGATTTCTGATTTTCTCAACTGCATGTTGCCTTCCTCTCCAAAGCTGTTATTGTCACTGCAGGCAGCAGAGGAACCTACCTGGTGGACACCCAGTGCTGAGTGTCAACTCCTACCTCTCTAGCACAAATACAGATATCACTTCTTCATACGTGGAGATGGCTAATGGCCTGAATTTTCACGGCTAATATCCTGTGTATAATGTTCTAGAAAATCTGACAAACGATGCCTCACACAATAAGATCCTTTGCATGGCTGACTGACTATAACATCCTTTACCAGTATAACCATCAAATATAGCATTAAGACAAACCTACAACTCAATGTGCATCACCTCTCCAGATGCCTCCTTTCTATAGCAGGTATGAAGTGTGTCTGGAACTTTCAACTGTGGTGATCCTGCAATACACACAGACCTTAAACATTCTAACAATTGTCTAAGAAGTGTCTTTACCATGTCCAAAAACAATGCTGTTTTAAATCCATCAAACTGGACAGGTACAAAGCCACATTCAATATTTTTCTTCAAGACCTGAAAAATCCAGGACCAGGATAAAAGATGTATGAAGGCTAGCACGTGAGCCTCTGGGGCTGAGTGGGCAACAGGCTCATGGGGGTCTGAGGATGAGGGTTTGCAGAGGTCTTGGGGAATAGCAGCAGCAGGGCCATGCAGCAACCTGGGACTTTACTTCCAGGCAAGCAGTGTGAACCTGGAGATTTCCCTACATGCTTGGTTCTGGGTGGGGTTGGGAGAGGGGAGAGAAGAGCCCTAGGTAGGCATGCTGGCATGGTATGCTGGGAAAGTGGGCTTGGAGGACTTTCAATGGTCTTGGATAAAGAATGGACAGAAGGGTAGGTCCCAGGCCAGCACACATGCCAGGAACTTGGGTCCCTAGTGGACAGACAGAACTCTACGCCACACACCACCCTACTGGAAGACTGGGTTTGTGAGGACTGGGCTGAGAACTCATGTTCTCCCTGATACAAGGACTGTGAATTTCTTAGGGAAGGGAGTAAAGGAATGTGTAGGAGGAGGGACCACTGAGGGAGTATGTTGCAAGTGAGGAAAGACTTTTAGAAGGCTTCCACCAACAAAGCCACTGTACTTGCAGGAAAACGAGGAGGCTGAGACGAAGCAATTTGAAGGGGAGAGTCCAGAGGATCTTTGTGGGTCAGATCAATGCACCCACCCATGTGGAAGACCTGAACTGGGCTAGTTAGCATTAACCACCACTGGCTAACACCTACTGGCACATATTAAACCTAGGGCTGGGGCGGGGGTGTCTACGTGTCAGGGCTATATCATAGCACCCAGCAGTGAGTGTCGGAACAGGGGACATGACACCAACCAGCAAGCAAGAGAACCAGGAGTGGGGACAGATTCTGTGGGCATACGTGGGTCCATCCCTGTCGAATGGCAATATCTGCCTGTTTTCTCAAGAGTTTGGGGTAGCGACTGACTCCATTAGGCATGACCATGTCACCTTCCAAAACTCACGGCTTTTGGAGTTGAGAGCAGGCAGTTCGAGGATACAGTATCAGTAGGCACACCCAAAAATTGAGTGTATGGAGGATCGGGCTGTAATATCCACCAGCTCATACAAAGGCTGGGCCAAGGCAGGGTGGGGGTATGAATAAGACCTAGTACCCACTGGCACATGTGAGATCTGGGTCTGGGAATAGGCCTGGTGGGGGAACTTGGCAAACTCCCTTGATGTGCCGTAAATCCCACTAGTGAGCATGTGATTCAGGACTTGGTGTTGGGCAGACCAGGAAAGGCAATTCCACCCATCTGCAAGGGTGAGGGCTGATTCTAGATGGAATGGACCAGGCAGGCCAGGGCAAACCTTAGCACACTGGCATGTGCAGGAGCCAGGAAGGAGCATGGGCCATGCTGGGTTAGAATATTACACCCACCAGTCTGCATGAGCCAGAAAAGTAGGCGGACTGGGCAGAGCTACACCCATCAGCCAGAGTTGGGATTGAGTGATGGCCAGGTCAGGCCATTTTATGGCATTTGATTGCAAAGGCAAAGATGGGAAAGGGCTATTTTTTGCTGAGTCAGAGCAACCACTGGCATACACAAGATCTATGGCTGGGAACAGGCCTGGTAGGGGAATTAAGGGGATGCCCCAGCTAAATTGTGGTTCATGCTGGTGAGCACAAGACCCAGAATAGGGGCAGCAATCTGGGTTGACATGACTGCAGTGTCCTGCAGTATAGGTGCGGACTGGGTCTAGGGCATGTCAGACTGGACTAGACTTAGGCACCTACTGATGCTCACAAGAGCCAGAGTATGTATAGGATAGGCTGGGGTAAGCCTCGGCACCCGCTGAATCATGCGAGAGCTGTGTCTAGGCATGGACCAGGTGTGGCTGGTCTGTAGCATCAATATTATGAGCCAAAATGGGTGTGGACCCATTGTGCCAGCCGCTGTTCTTGCCAGGACAGGAAGTTAGCCATGTCAGGCTGGGGCAAGTACCTACCAGTGTGTGTGAGATCAGCCACTGGGAGGACACCTCATAGAGGAACTTGGGGAACTCCTCTGTCAGGATGCAGTCCATGCAGGTGAGCACAAAAACCAAAGCTGTGAGCAGCCCAGAGCAGACCAAGCTACAGTACCTACTGGCATTCATGTGGGTCAGGTCTGGGTATGTACCAGGTTTGACCAGTCCATAACACCCACAGGCATATCTGAGAATCAGGTTGCTATTCAAGAAAGGCTAGATTGTGTCACAACACTAGCCAGTTCATGTAAGGGCTGGGACTGGGGTCTTACTGGGCTGGGCTTGGCTCAACACCTACTGGCAAATTCTTTTTTTTATTATTGTTTTATTTTATTTTTGATGATTAGGGTGCAAAAGGTCAAAGACTAGAGGGAAGTTGGTGAGACCATTGTTTCCACTGGGTTTTTTTTTTTTTTTTCATTTCTGTATCTGGGGAAAAGGGAAAGATAAGAGGAGAAGCCACACCCAGCATCCCAATCATCCCAGGGTCCCCAATTAGGGGCATGCATTGAGGGTCCTGCCCAGGTGGTTTCGGTAGTTCAACAGTTCTGAATTGCTGCCAATCTTACCATACCAATCACGAAGAAATCTCTCCAGAATCCATTGGCTGACATAGTTCACCTTAGAGTCTCCATTTGCCAGGTATTCACTGCCAATGCTTGGTGCAGATAGTTAATTTGTTCTGTCTGCTGTCCTCTGCTATGGTAGCAGGTGTCCTCTGCAAACTCCAGTGTACTGTCACATCCTCTGGATATGCTGTCTACTGCTTTGTCTTTTCCACTGAGGAGGCCCAGCTCTGACACATGCATTCCATGGTCAGATCACAGAGCCTGCGGTTCTCTCCATGGTTGGGGTTCTGAATCCAGCAATTCAGTTGGGAGGATCCTCAAGGAAACCTCATCTGAGGTAATCCCAAACAGGATATTCTTTTATTTTTTTTTTGAAATCTTAATAATAATGTATTGCTTATTTGCATAGTGTTGTATAATCTATATGCTATATATTTTATATAGAGATAAAATTATGTTAATAAACAAAGGTACTTTACAAAGTGTGGAAAAACTGTATAGAAAAGATAAACATTACACAGTTTCCATGAACTTTTTGAAGACCTCGCATTGGTTCACTAATTTTAACAACATATTTATTAATATGTTAATGGTTGGAAAACTAGATGTGTGAAATTTCTGTATTGTCTGGCGATTTCTTTTGTAAATTAAAAATTGATTTTCAACTAACAGTTTAGGGTGAGTACCTGACCTGGTAAGTCAAGATGCAGGTTGCAATGCTCACAGCCCACACTGGGATGTCAGGGTTCGAATTCTGACTGCTCTCAACTCCACCTTCCTGCTAACATGCACACTGGAGGGTGGCAAGTAATAACTTAGACACTTGGGTCTCTGTCTGGGTCTCAGCACTGGTCTCTGCACAGAAGCGAACTCAGTTTCTGTCTGTCCAGGTCTCTGCACAGAAGTGGACTCAGTTCCTGGCTAATAGCTTTGTCTCCAGCCTAAGGACATGGTGGGCACTTGGAGAATGAACTAGCAATCAGAAAAGCTGTCTATTTATCTGCTTTTCAAAAAAAATGTGCAGAAAATTTAACTTGAACTAAAATATGTATTCCATGGAAAACATTCAATATTTTTGCATATGTGTACGTAATTAAAATACATTCATTCTTTAACCCAGTAACACTATACTCGAATTTCCTCTAGTAAATAAAGATGGAAACAAAGCCACTGAAAAGAGATTATTTCAAAATAGCAATGCGGAGGAGTTTGAATGTTCCCAAAACAAAGACATGATAGGCAATAGAATTTAGAAATGTTCTTGGGAAATTGCAATTAAAAAATAAGCTTACCCTTGCTCAGAAATCTTTTGAAATCCAAAAGTGTACTAATGTATCCATTAGTGTATTAGTGATATATATTTTGTATAAACCTTGTGAGTATCTCCATATGTGTGAATTCAAATTTTGTACTCAAAATAAGCTTATCTTTTTTTAAACAACATTATAGAGTTAATTGGCATGGTATCGAGTGACCAATATGTTAGAGAATGCAAGTTCTTAACCACATCCTGTGACTACTTCATTGACATTGCAATTTTAGTTTATACACAACCAGCTGCTATACCCCTTAAAATGGTTATAGGGTATTATTCAGCTGTCTCGTGTCTATTTTCATTTTTATATTTAGCAGCTCATAGTATTGGAGCATGATTTTTACTGAACTTGGGGAATTTTAGGATAGTTCAAACAGGCTTATAACTCTAATAAGGCATATGTTAACGATTAGGGCACAGAACAGTTTTAGGAGGGATATAAAGAGAAATCTTCAATACCTTAGTGAGGAATAACTAATCTTTGTGTCCTACCTAGTAGCAAACAGGATATTCTTGTGTGTGTGTTTGCCAATAAATGGTCTGGCACAGTCTGTCACCCAAATCAGCCTACGCAACATTGGGAATTGCAATTTCTGTGTTAGTTCTGTCTCTAGCCCTGTCTTCCATCCAAACCAATGCATGTTGGAACCCAGCCCAATCCTGCCCACCACATATTCAGCCCTCACGCAAACCAGTGGGAGCTGCAGGCAGTCGGAACGACTCCCAATAACCGCCACCAGGCCCATTTCCTGCACTGGTCCCTGTGCTCGCAAATGTTGAGGTGAGATGGGCATCCTAGAATGGGTGACCTGGGGCAAACCAAGCTGAGCAGGACTACAACCCCTGTTGGCCTGCATCTGTACTAGGTTAACAGGAGAGCCAAACTGGGCTAAGCAACTGTATCGACTGGTGCATGTACGAGTAAGTGCAGGCTGGTTGGCCTTTGCCACAGCATCAGCTGGCAAGTACTGTGACTGGGGTCTACCTTGTCAAGCTAGACTGCAAAGCCACTGCATGGTGCTGGATCCAGGGCTGGGAGTGGGCCCAGTAGTGAGACTGTGGCTACCTCTCTGTTGGGCTGCAACTAACACCAGTGAGCATGAGAACCAAGGCTAGGCGTAGACCTAGCTAGGTAGACTACTGGCATGAGTGTGGGCTGGATAGTGGGGTCAGCTGAGCTGAGCTAGGCTTCGACACCCCTTGATGTATACAAGAGCTGAATGGGATGTGCGACAGACTGGAGCAGTCTGCTGCATATAGCAGCTAACACAGGAACCAGGGCTGGGGCAGGACTAGTGAGGGTTATTAGGAGACACTCTGACTAGGCTGTAATTCCTGCTGGTGTATGTGAAGACTGAGTGTGTAGTGGGCAGGGTTGGGCTGGGCCACAGCAACCATTGGTTTGCATAAGAGATGGGGTTAGAGACAGGATGGAGCCAACAATTGCAAGCACTGGTGTGTGTACATAGACTGATGTGGGTGACAGACAGAGCCAAATTCCAAACTGGCAAGCACACATAGGAGTCAGGTCTGAGATCATGTCAGACAGGATTTCTTTGGAGACCTCCCAGACTGAACAGCTGAAATTAGAACTTCAGCCATGGAGAGAATCACATTTGTCTGACCATGAAGTGCATATGTCAGAATTGGGACTCCTCAGGGGCTAACATGGAACACTGGATGGCATGCCAAAAGCAGATGGAGGATGTGGCAGTGTTTTGGGGTCTGCAGAAGACATCTGTTAGCATAGCAGAGACAGAGAGCAGAACAAATTGGACAACTACCCCAGCCAAGCATTGACAGCAATTATCTGGGCAAATGGAGACTCTAAGGTAAACTATGCCCACCAATGGACTCTGGAAGGGTTTTCTGATTCTTCGATTGGTGAGAGCAAAAGAATTTCAGAACTGTCAAAACCAGTTGTACCCTCAGAGACTTCTCCACATCAGGGACCCTGGGATGACATTAGGTGGTCATCTCTCATCGCCGGATACTGGGTATGATCTCTCCTCTTCTCTTCCCACTTCCACCCAGAACAGGAAAAAGATAATTTGCAAATGATGGTCTCATCCACTTTCCCTTAATCCTCAACCCTTCCAATCCTAATCAGTGCTCCACATAGGCATGCATCCTTCTCAATTATGTAAACAGCATCAAAAAATAAACCTTTAAAAATTTTATTTTCTGGTTTAAATCTGGTTATGAAAATCCTGGATGATACTTCCTCAAATTCAAATTCTTGCATACAAAAGGCACTCAATATGGGTTTTCTTTTTTCTTTTAAAATGTTTATTTTTTGTTTGAAAAGCATATCTAATGAGAGAAGGGAAAGTGGATAGTTAGAGATCTTTCATCTGGTGATTTACTCCCCAGATTGTGGCTAAGCCTGGACTGAGCTGAACTGAAGCCAGGAACCTGGAGGGTCTTCCAGGTCTCCCTTGTGGGTTGGGAGCCTAAGGACAAGAGGCATCCTCTGCTGATTTCTGAGGATGGGAAGTGGAGCAGCAGAGAGTAGAACTGTTACCCCTTTGGGATGCCAGTGCTGCAAACTCATGATTACCCTGTTGAGACATCATGTGGAATCAATGAAAGGACAAAGTATCATTTAGAAAACTGCAGAGTCACAATGACTACTCCAGCTGGCAGCTACAAGGCAATTTTATCACAAGGGCAATATCCAGGGTGTGGCTATCAGAGGCTCTTTATAATTCTCACGCAAGAAGCAAAGCTGTATTGCTGCTGATGTTGTTCTACTGAGGAAAGCTCTTCTTGGTCCAGAAACATGGCCAGCAAGAAAGTGATTGCTGTGTTTGGAGCAACAGGTAGGAAAATCTTTTCAAGTGCATGCCCACTCTGCTGTTCCTCCTGTCTTACTGTTTTTATCCTCAGAGCTTGAGAGTATGGCTTGAAGAAAACGCTTTGTATGGGGATTAGGAAACATCCTGAGTGCTTGAGTCATTGGCGCCGTGAGGGGCAGGGTGATTTGACTGTATTTCTCAGAAATTATCTCAGTGTCAACGCCACATCTCTCTCTAACAGGGGATGAATTGATTCAGCTGGTTTTCTTAAGTTCTGGAAAGACCGTATTCCAAGCAGTCTTATGTGCTCAATTTTTTTTTTAATTTGAAAGACAGATTTACAGAGAGACAAGGTGAGACAGAGGAAGGATTTCCTCTGCTGGTTCACTCATTAATGGCTGCAACAGCTCAAGCTGAACCAGTCCAAGCACAGGAACCAGGAGCACCTTCCAGGTCTCCTACAGAAGCAGAGGGACCCAAGGATTTGGGCAATATTTTTGCTGCTTTCCCAGGAAATTTAGCAGTGACCTGGATCAGATGTAGGAAAGTCATGACTCGAACCACTGCCAGTAAAGGATGAAGGCATTACAGATAATATCTACTGTTCACTCTGTTATTATGTATTCTATTATTTTTTCCAATTTGAACTTTCTTCTTCCCAAAGTATCTTCAGGACTGTTATACAC
Source organism: Ochotona curzoniae (assembly GCF_017591425.1). Lineage (NCBI taxonomy): Eukaryota > Metazoa > Chordata > Mammalia > Lagomorpha > Ochotonidae > Ochotona > Ochotona curzoniae. The sequence continues at coordinate 10,654 of NW_024466301.1, read as the reverse complement.
TGATCAGTTATGGCCTTCCCTTTACTTCCTAGATCTATTAGATCTGCTAAATAAGTATATAGATAGATAGATTTTTATATAATAATGTCTAATATAATAAATAACTATATTACATCAATACACAATACATAATATAGTAATACAACACATTAATTAGTGTGTGATATATTATATATTGATTTAATATATATTTAACTATACTGATTTAACTATATATGCATATATATATAGTTCTCTTATAATTTGCAAGTCAGAGAAACAGAGAGAGATTTCCTACCTGTTTGTTCATTCCCCAGTAACCTACAACAGCCAGTGCTCTTCCGACCGAAATTAAGAGCTACGAATTCTGACCCAGCACAATAGCCTAGTGGCCAAAGTGTTTGTCTTGCACACGCTGGGACCCAGCATAGGCGCTGGTTCATATCCTGGCCACGCCACTTCCCATCCAGCTTCCTGCTTGTTCCTGGAAAAGCAGTGGAGGATGGCCCAAAGCCTTGGGATCCTGCACCCACATGGGAGACCTGGAAGAATCTCCAGGCTCCTGGCTTTGGATCAGTTTGGCTCCAGCTGTTGCAGTCACTTGGGAAGTGAATGAGCAGATGAAAGATCTTCCTTTCTGTCTCTCCTCCTCTCTGTATAACTGATTTTCCCATAAAAATAATTTTTAAAAAAGAGGTGGGAATTCCATACAGGTCTCCCTTATGGGTGGCAGGAACCCAAGTACTTGGACCACCATTGATCACTGCCTCCCAGGATGTGTGTGAGCAGGAAGCTGTGTTCAGATACAGAGCAACACTCAAACCTAGGCGCTCTGATGTGGTATGCAGGCATCCCACTCAGCATATTCACCACTAAACCAAACACTTGATCCAGTACTAGGTTATATGCATTTGTGTTCACTACTTCACTTTCAGAACTTTTGAATGTAGAAGGACATTGTGACCCTAGAAGGTCAGCAAGCACAGGATTACAACTGATAGGATAACATTTGTATGAGAACAACTGGATGGATACCTTTTGTGTGACTAATTGGATATCGCTTGTATGAGAACAACTGAGTAGCATGTGAATGAGAACACTTGGTGGGATATACAAAACAAAAAAGTTCCAAACAAGGGTATGGAAACAATTGCTGGGTCTCGTACATAAGCTCAATGCCTCCTCCCTTATCCTATGTGACCCTTGATCTGTAAAAGTCTGATATGCCACTAATAAACTTTGGCTATTGACCATCAGTCAGAGTTCATGCGTGTTAATTTCAGGCTCTGTGCACCAAATACATCGCTGCAGGATGGCAAACAGTTGACGTTTCATTTGACTTTATTGTTTTTAAGGAGTAGATGAGTCACGGTCTTGGGAGAAATCCATCTTGGTATTCATAGCAATGCACGCGAAGGAGGATCTGTTCTGTAGCATGTGCTCTTCCTACAGTGTCCTTAGATTACACTGCACCTGCAGGCCTTGATGACCTCATAGTCCAGTGACTCTTACTCTTTGTTCCTGGTGTTTGCTATTTGCGTTTTTATCTCATGTTAGACCTAAAGGGCTGCACATCTCCAAAGCGCAGAGCTAAGTGGACATAGATTTCAGTGATTCTACTCCATTCATTCACTCATCCATTCATTCAGCTGACAGGAGGCATTGAGAACCTCTACCATGCCAGGTAGTAGTCTGAGTCCATGATTGGGAAATACAGTATGAACAGTTTCTGTTTTTACCCAGTTCCTTACTTTGCAAGGGCAGAAGTTCAAGGAAATAATTACAATAGTCTTGATCACGCTACCTCCACTAAAATTCCTCTGGTGAAATCATTGCTCTCAGTGCTTCAACATGGGAATCATTTTGGAGACAGTCTTTGAAGAGGTGATGAGGTTAAATGACACCATTAGGGAGGATACTAATCCATTCAGGCTGGTTTCTATGAGAAGAGGACATTTGGCCTCAGGGGAATGCATGTGCTCACTAGCAAGGAAGCTGGGGTCAGGAGCCAGAGCTGGGCCTTGAATCGGGTACTCCAATGTGAGACATGGATGTCCTAATGGAATCTAAACTCTTAGTCCAAATCCACACCCCATATCACATGTCTCCTCCAGGAGTTAGCATCCTGTGTCATCCTCAGTGTTTTGAAATTGGAAGAGATAAGATGTAGGGCTTAATTTATTTCTCACTGTGTCAAGCACTCAGTGACCCCCCAATCAGAAAGCTCAGAAATTATCGTCTTCTTTGATCATTTCTACATGCAATGGAATACCCCTTGCCCTCCTCATTATTTTCTCACCTACTTTGTATTTCTTTATGCTTTTCACTTAATTCTAGAACAATTCTTGATTATATTGTGAAGCTATTTCTGCTATAACATTGACCAATTTTGAAAATGCTTTTTTCTTGGGAGCATACGAGATTCCTTTCAATTTACACTTCGGAATTAGAAACCAGTGTCAGGTGGTGCTAGAACTTGCACCTGCTGAGATCTGCACACAGGGAATGCACAGGCACAATCACATCATGAGGCATCAAGCCAAACGAGGCCAGCTAGGCCAAACTGGAACTCAAAAAGCCAATGGTCTCATGATAACCACCCTGTAATGGCTCGTTAGTCCAATTGCATTACTTAAATGCTTTGTAAGAGACTCAACTCTTAGACACAATAATTGCATGAAGTCTTTGCCTTTAAATCATCAACAGATAACTTATAACATCAGTTATCAGAGTTAACACATCTGTGTGTGACAAGGGAACTCAACACATAGCATTCAGCTACAGTACATCTGAAGAGGCTTTAAGAAGCCAGTGTGAATGCCGTGGGCTTCCTAAAGAACCAGGAAGCACCTCCTGAAGGAGATGCCACTCTAGGTCTGTTCTGAATCAGGGGCCTTTGTGCAAAGTCCCCTAGTAAATATTCCTCCTGATAATCCCTATGTTTCTTTCCTCCCTCACCTGCAGGTGCTCAGGGGGGCCCTGTGGTCAGGGCACTTTTGGATGCCAAACATTTTGCAGTGAGGGCATTGACCAGAGACGTGACTAAACCCAGTGCCCTGGCGCTCAAGGATCTTGGTGCTGAGGTGGTGAAATGTGATCTGGATGATGAAGCATCTTTAGTGGCAGCTTTAAAAGGTGTCTATGGAGCCTTCCTGGTGACCAACTTTTGGGAATATCTCGACCAAGAGAGGGAAGTGCGTCAGGTGAGCAGCTGTTTGTGTCCTCCTGCCCCTTCGAGCCTGCTGTGCCTGGAATGTGTTCCCTAGGTGTGCAGGTGCTCAAGATCATCCTCATTGTGAAATGTGAAGATGGTGGAAGCTTAGCCTAGCTCTGGTGATGGTAGCTGGGCTTTGGAAGTTGAGGAGGGTTAGGGAAGGCATGAGGATGGAGCCTCTGTTGGCTCCTGGTGCTTTGTCAGAAGGAAAGACCCCAGAGAACCCCATGTGCTCCCAGTGTGTTGCTGGGTAATGTGTGACTGCACCCTGGATCCCTGCCAGCAGGAGGGTGTCACTAGATGCAGGCTTTAGAGCATCCAGGAGTAGGAGCTCACTAAACCTCTTTGTAAAGTTCTCTACTTTCAGGTATTTCATCATAGCAACAAAATTAATTCCGCAGCACCCTTTCCTGATACTATCTCTAGTACCTCTGCGCTAACTGAATGGGACAAGCCCTCAGTCTGGGCAAAAATTGGAACCTCTTCCACAGCAAAACTCTGCTAGTTCCAAAATATGTATATGTTAGATAATTCCTTAAAGCACATTTCATTGTGAGAATAACGCTATGTGGCACACATCCAAAATTCAAGACCTGAGATATTCCTCCGATTTAATTATAAACATTGTAGGGGATGTTGGAGGTGGGATTTGTGGCCTCTCAGAATATAACCTGATATATTTTAAAGTCAGATATGCCTACTCTGCATGTGGATTCAGATAATGAGAAAGGGAGGAAGCAGGGCCCATTATTGACCTTATGGTTTGTATGCAAAGCAGATTTCACACAAAGGTTTCTCTTTGTTCTCCCAGGGGAAGCTGATGGCAGATGTGGCCAAGCGCCTTGGTCTGAAGCATGTGGTGTTCAGCAGCCTGGAGTACATCCATAAGCTATCCGGGGGAAAATTGACCGTGCCCCACTTTGATGGCAAAGGAATAATGGAGGAATACTTCAGGTCCATTGGAGTCCCCATGACCAGCGTCCGCGTGCCATCTTACTTTGAGAATTTTCATGGTGGTTTGAAACCTGCCAAAGCCTCTGATGGAGATTACTACACCTTGGGTAAGTGGGAGGTTGCAAGGAAAGTCAACCAGACACCTGCTGCTCTCCCTCCCAACTCTCTTCTTCCTTCTTCTCTCCCTCTTCCCCTTCATGCACACAATATTCAAGTGGCTCTTATGGGCTCAGCTCTGTGGGAAGCACTAAGGAGATTAGTAGATTACTCAGGTACCCTCTCACAGGTGGTTTCACTTAAAAAGTGGAGAACTTCATAAAGACCCAAACTACAGAGGGTTGCATGTTCAGGCATTCACACGTTGACTTGTGCAAGTTGTCAGCCAGGAGTCAGTTTTAGTTAACTCTGGATAAAATGACCTCTAGGGACTTCTGGCCGTTCTACTTGACTTTCTTGGGCAACACAAAGGAATGTTTTCTCCTCCTGTGCTGGGTCTCCTGTTCAGAATCAGAACATCGAGGTGGCGCTGCTTTGACACGAAGCTTGTTGCTCTAGGTAGCAGTTGAGCCCTGGGAAACACTGGGAGATGACTTTGTTCTCATCCAAGCCAAGGATGCTTGTGGTGCAGACCTTTGTGGTAGCGGTGACATGGTGCGAAGTGTTCATGTTCAAGACATAAGGTGAATAGGATTCCACGAGAAATGTATTAGTACATTTGGAGGTTAACTGTAAAATTGTTGATTTGAAAAACTGCAAAGAGCCGCTAGTTCCCGAGATGGAGAGGCTTACAGGGAGAGTTGCTTATCAAGGTTGTAGGAGTTATGCATGGAATGCTGGAGGTTCAGACGCCTATGAAACATCTTGGTAAGGATGCTGAGTAAGAAGCCGGACACGTTAAGCAGAATGTAAAATAAGCCCTACTGTGCACTCAGCAGTTCTGTAGCCAAGGGCTGTTCTTTGTAGCCAATACCAGAGGCCATGGGGTGTTCTGCAAATCCTTCTTACATACATTCATATTCCCATGGCTGCCTCCCACTCTATGCGGAGTTGGTTGAATACTTTCAGGCTTGGGGAGGTAACATGGTAAACAGTTTTAAACTCGCTTTTTTTTATTTTTTCAAACTAGCGCTGCCCATGGGGGATAAACCACTGCCTGGCATCTCCGTTGCTGACATTGGAGTCATCGTCTCTAACATCTTTAATTCCCCAGAGGAGTTCATCGGCAAGGCCATGAACCTCGGTGCAGAAGCACTAACAATGCAGCAATATGCTGAGATTTTATCCAAGGGTTTGGGGAAAGATATCCGAGATTCAAAGGTGAGTTCTTAGGAAACATCACAGGATCACAGAGAACCCTGTGTGCTAACATTCTTGTCAACTTATAAGCTCTTATAGGATTTTGGTTGAGGTCACACAGGGTTGGGCATAGCCTCTTAGAACAAACTTGAAGAGGATTCCAATTCCACAAGTCTGTCTGTCTTGATTGATGTGGCTGAAGCCCTAGCATGGAGCTTTATTCTTTTGTCTTAAGGGTGCACAGAATGGTTCATGCTGGTCTTAGGAAGGAAGTTGACTTGAAGATACCACTCCCCTTCTCCAATGGGAAAAGGCTTAGTTGCTATGCTAATGTGGGAGGACGCAGCCTGCCACAAGGTGGCGCTCTGTGACTCGCAGTCTGAGATCCTCCACCTCCCTGGGCCTCCATTTCTGCCTCAGGGAAGGCAGGGCCAGAACACAAGGCCATCATCAGGAACTCTGCTTTAGCTGAGAGGATGTGTCTGACCCTGGCAGAGCATGGCTCTCACAGTGAGACTCAACAGCACGCGTTCTCTGTGCTGAAAATGTGCAGCCCAGGAATTCCCTGCTTTCCTGAGATATACGAGTTATCAGAGCTACCAAAGTGACCTACAGACCCTCAAACTCATCCTCCATGTTTCCCCCACAGAACCTTCTATTGACAAACTCACTAAGCTTCTAACTTGTTATCTGCCAAAAGCACAAATGCTTAGTGTTGACAATAAGGAAAGGCAAAAACAAATTCCACCCTGCTCAATTTCATACAAGGATAGAGATGCCATGATTTTCCCACTATAAATACATACATAGAAATATTTCATGTTAACACTACATGTTCCATTTCATATATGACCCTATAATTTAATGTTATATTGATTGTACATTTTTTTCTGGTTTGTACATTTCTTCAGAAACAATAATTTCATTTGATTTTCTTAACATGGACCACCATTCTTGCACTTCAAGTTTCTGTTATAAAATATCTGAAGCAATATAGAAAAGATAAAATACATTCATTTTAATAAATGTATAATATTCTTAAGGACTAGGTACCACAGTTTGCCATTCCCCTATTGATCGATATGTAGCTTCTTCATTTTTCACTATTCTAAATGGCATGTGACAAGCATCATTTTACATAAGTTGTTTGTGTCTGTCACATTAAAATTCATTTTCTACGTTGAGAGTAAAGGAAGTTGAGAGAGAAAAAGAGGGATGGATGAAGAAGGAGAGAGAAGGAGGGACAGCAAGATGGAGAGAAAGCAGGAGCTCCCATCTCCTGGTTCAATCCTCAATTGTTCCAACTGTTGGCACTGAGCCAGACTCCAGCCTGGAACTCAAAGGTCGCCCGAGTCAACGGTGGGAGTCCAGGTACATGGGCCAGCACAGCTCCCTCAGGCCAGGGCCCACGCTGACAGGAAGCTGGACCAGGAGGCAGAGACAGAAACTGAATCCAGGTCATGTCACGTGTGATGCAGGTGTCTTAGGCCCTGGTAGGAATACCTGTCTCCACTCTCACACCTTTGTTAGGACCATGTTTCTAAGGCCAGAATATCGCTGAGGGATAAGGAGATGATATAGGATCAGATCAAAGTAGTTTTTGATTACTTGAGGGAAAGTTAGTGATGTAGTTAGTGTCTGAAGGGATTCAGTGGTAGATATGATGGACAGTGACAAGACAGGTTAGGGAGTGTTCGTTGACCTATCTGAGAGAAGCCTGAGACAACAGAGACAAGAAGGCTAGTGAGGATGTGTGAGGCATCACTCTGCTGAAGAGGAGGGAGCAGGCCATAGTTGGGGTATGTGGTGTGTGCACTGCATGGAGGGTCAGGACAGCACAACATCCCAGAATGTTGCCAGGGGCATGCTGTTGCATCCACAACCAACCACAAAAACAGAACATTACACTTAGCACAAATTTTATTACAGGGAGATGTAAGGCGCCAGCCATTAACAAAGTCAGGCCCTGAACAGAACATTCAGAGGGTTTTCATAGGAGCAGTTTATAAAAGCTTGTTGTGGCTAGACAGCCTGTGCCTGGCTCTTCTCTGGTCTAGTAGTCAAGACAACCAACCTTAGACCTTGAAGCCACCTGTGGGATAACCAAACTCAGACCTTGATTCCTGGGAACTGAGAACTACCTGTGCTGAAGGTCGTGTAGACAGCTAAGCCTGAGAGACCATACAGGCTCACATAGTTTAATAGCCAAGCAATCAAAGCAGAAGTTAGAAAAGTGAAAATTATAGCAATTAGCAACGAACCATGTTAACTCCTTTTTGTTTTCAACACTACAACCCCAAGAGGGAATGCAGAGATGCTCTTGACCAAAAAAAGGTGAAACTCCAGGGTACCTTATCTCAAACACCTGAAGCTGGAAGCAACGTTGCTTCTTGAATCCTGAAAGTTTCTCACTAGGTACAGATTCCACATATATGACATGACATCACCAGCAGCGCCTAGAGCAAGAATCTGTCATCAAGGATGTGACTGGTTCCTATAAATGAGATCAATGAAGACCAAAAATAGCTTCATATGGCTCAGATTGACATCAGATGTGACTGGAGAAGTCAGTTTGCTGCCCCACGGCTTCTGAGGACAGGACTTTGCATTTTGGAGTTAGGTGTGACAGCTGTGGACTTGTGTCATTATCAAAGTAAAGGAATATCTTTTCAGAATTGTTTTGAATGTGGATTCTAACATTCCCTTGCTGTTTGCTCTGAACAGATCACTCCAGAAGCTTACGAGAAGCTGAACATCCCTCAAGCGAAGGGGATAGCCAACATGTGTCGTTACTGGCAGAAGAACCCAGAACGCGATGTCGAGCTCACCTACCGACTAAACCCCAAAGTCAGAAGCTTCCAACAGTTTGTCTCTGAGAGCGTGAAGGCCTTCAAGGACATCTAGAAGACCCGCTGTTCGCCTGGGTTCCCCATCCATTCTGCATTCTCTCCTACACTGTTCCTCTCCATCTCCACACAACAGAAAGCTTACAATACCATCATCTGTAAAATCTGTAGCCCTCCCTGTGGTAGGAAATGCTGCACTAGAGACCTGGGACAGTGATTTGACTCAAGAAGTTTTCAGCCATTGATATGTTCATCTGTTAGGGGACACAGGAAGCCTCAAACCGATGTCACCTTTTGTAGCTCTCTGTCCCTCTATGTCTCTCTCTCTAGCCCAGTGATCAGTCACTTCCCAAGGCTCTGGTTTGGGAGGATGCTGGAGCTCCTTCCTAACACAACATGAACCCACTCATCAGCTTTCTTCTGTGGGAGTGAGTTCAAGACCCAGGGAGCTCCTTTTTCTCAGTTAACTTATCATTTGAATCTTTACAAAAATAAACATTGATGTGGAGATTATTTTTTCTACTTGGAGTTCAATGAACAGACATGAAGCTTTGGAATCTTCCAAATTCAGTTTTGCTGCAAAGGTTGGAAGTGTGTTCTGTGATTCACTCAGTCAATCATCAATGCAGACATTCAGTACTTATGGAGTACTTATGCCTCTCTAAATAAGACTCTTTGTTTGGTGAACTGACCTCACTTTGGTGCATCTTTGCTGTCACACCCTTCAAATACACCTTTAAAACAAATCTCCCATTCAATGTACATCACCTGAGGAGGCAAGGTATCAGAATCAGGTGAGGACATGTTAAAACTGACAGAGAAGCGTTAGCAAAGGAAACACAGAGAGGGTGAGATGCTGGCTAATAGAAGTGGACAGGCCATCAGCAGAGACACTTGTTGATCCATTGACCTGGGGAAGTGGCAGTAATCGTGTTGAGGTGCTGCAGCAGATACCCCAATGGTGATAGGAGTGCCATAGACACAACTGTGAGAAAAGGAGACCACCTGGGATTCAGGAGGTGAGTCAAGTCATGGATTCACAGGTTCCACTGATTTTTTTTTTAATCAAATCATGAACTAAAACAGAACAGTGGAGACCCTGCAGAAGCAATGGGAGAGGGAGTGCTGTTTGCTGCCCAAATCCCTATAATTCTGAGTGGCACATTGGGCACCATTTTGATTATGGCAGCAAAGCTTCTATGAATGGCGGGCTTGTTGAGCGTGGGAGTGCAGCTCTGCAGAGGACCAAGGGGAATGGGTCAGTTGGGGTATGTGAGGACCTGGAGGCTAGCTCCCAGGCAGATGGAGTGAGCCTGCTGATTTCCCTCACATGCTGCATCCCAGGCAGGATGAAGAGGCGGTGGGGAAGGGCCCTAGGTTAGCATGCAGGCATGGTGTGCTGGTGGATCCTGCTTGGAGAACTTTGAATGGGCTTAGATATTTTTGTGGAAGAGGGAGTAATTTCCCGGGTCAGCACATGTGCCAGGAGCCTGGGATGTGAGTAAGTAGCCAGAGCTCCAGGCCAGCATACCACCCTACTGGAAGATTGGGATTCAGAAGACTGGACTTGGGAACCCATGCACTACTGGGCACAGGAACTATGGATTGCTCAGTGAAGGGCAGAAGGGGATGTGTGGGAGATAAGGCCACTGAGGGAGTATGTTGCAGGTGAGTGAATTCTGAAAGGTTTCCATTGACAAGGCCAATGTACTTGCAGGTAAGCAAAGGAGCTGAGACCCAGTAGTTTTGAGGATGGAAGCTGGAGGACCATACTGAGTCACACTGATGTATATGCCACCCAGGAGACCTGGGCTGGGCTAGTTAGCATTGACCACCAACAACCCCACCCACTGGCACACAGTAAAGTTAAGGCTGGGAGCCTACCTGGTATGACTAGATCACAGTACTCCCCAGGGATTGTCAGAACAGGGGACAGGTAATGTTAGGCTGGGCCATGACACTAACCAGCATGTGAGAGCACCAGGTCTGGAGGCAGATTCTATGGGGGATATGTGGGCTTACCCCTGTGGAGCTTCAACATCCACTGGTTTGCTCAAGAACTGGAGCTAGTGAAGGGCTGAGCTAGGCATGACCATGGAACTCTCTCACATTCATGGGTACAAGGATTGGGAACAAGCCAAACAGATTGAGGCTGTATCACCCGCTGATGCACATAAGAATATGGTGTTGGGTGGACAGGGCCACAACATCTACCAGCAATACTTATTGCATTGGTACACAGCTCTTTGTTTGCAGTCAGTTTTACCACTCTCTCCAGCCAAGTTCCAGGTCTGGGTTCTTCTGTTAGATTTCCACCATAGTCTCCATAGCCACAGCTCCTGGCTCACTACTCTCCACCTCCTGT
>NW_024466300.1:0-12916 GCF_017591425.1 Ochotona curzoniae | reverse complement strand
CGGGATGCAACCAGCAGTCTTTGCGCCCACTCGGAAGGCTGCTTCAGGGAGGCTGGACCCCCCACGCGTGGCCCTTTTCGGGCATAGCGTGGTGACCCAGGTACAGCGGCCTGATCCCCGGGCCCGTGCCGCTAGGGGCGTGGCTAGACCCAAGCCCGGGCCGGGAAGAGGGGCGGGGCCGGCGCGCGCAGACAGGTGACCCCTGGCAGAATGGCTGCCAGGATCCCCAAGCCCAATCAAGCCTGTCTCCCGGGATGCAACCAGCAGTCTTTGCGCCCACTCGGAAGGCTGCTTCAGGGAGGCTGGACACCCACACGCGTGGCCCTTTTCGGGCCTAGCGTGGTGACTCAGGTACAGCGACCTGACCCCCGAGACCATGCCACTAGGGGCGTTGCTAGACCCAAGCCTGGGCCGGGAAGAGGGGCGGGGCCATCGCACGGGGACGTGACCACTGGCAGAATGGCGGCCGGGGTCCCCAAGCCCGATCAAGCCTGTCTCCCGGGATGCAACCAGCAATCTTCGCGCCCACTCGGAAGGCTGCTTCGGGGTAGCTGGACCCACCACATGTGGCCCTTTTCGGGCCTAGCGTGGTGACCCAGGTACAGTGACCCGACTCCCGGGCCCGTGCCGCTAGGGGCGTGGCTAGACCCAAGCCCGGGCCGGGAAGAGGGTCGGGGCCGGCGTGCAGGGACGTGACCCCTGGCAGAATGGCGGTCGGGGTCCCCAAGCCCGATCAAGCCTGTCTCCCGGGATGCAACCAGCAGTCTTTGCGCCCACTCGGAAGGCTGCTTCAGGGAGGCTGGACCCCCCACGCGTGGCGCTTTGCGGGCCTCGCGTTGTGACCCAGGTACAGCGACCCGACACTCGGGCCTGTGCTGCTAGGTGCGTGGCTAGACCCAAGCCCGGGCCTGGAAGAGGGGCATGGCCGGAGTGCGCGGGGACGTGACCCCTGGCAGAATGGCGGCCGGGGACCCAAGCCCGATCAAGCCAGTCTCTCGGGATGCAACCAGCAGTCTTCAAGCCCACTTGGAAGGCTGCTTCGGGGAGGCTGGACCCCCCACCCGTGGCCCTTTTCGGGCCTAGCGGGTGACCCAGGTACAGCGACCCGACCCCTGGGCCCTTGGCACTAGGGGCATGGCTAGACCCAAGCCCGGGCCGGGAAGAGGGGCGGGGCCACTACACGGGGACGTGACCCCTGGCAGAATGGCGGCTGGGTTCCCCAAGCCTCATTAAGCCAGTCTTTCGGGATGCAACCAGCAGTCTTCAAGCCCACTCGGAAGGCAGCTTTGGGGAGGCTGGACCCCCCACCCGTGGCCCTTTTCGGGCCTAGCGTGGTGACCCAGGTACAGCGACACGACCCCCGTGACATTGCCGCTAGGGGCGTGGCTAGACCCAAGCCCGGGCCGGGAAGGGGGGCGGGGCCGGCGCGCGCGTTCACGCGACCCCTGGCAGAATGGCGGCCTGGGTCCCACAAGCCCGATCAAGTATGTCTCCCGGGATGCAATCAGCAGTCTTTGCGCCCACTCGGAAGGCAGCTTCAGGGAGGCTGGACACCCACACGCGTGGCCCTTTTCGGGCCTAGCGTGGTGACTCAGGTACAGCGACACGACCCCCGTGACATTGCCGCTAGGGGCGTTGCTAGACCCAAGCCTGGGCCGGGAAGAGGGGCGGGGCCATCGCACGGGGCCGGTGACCACTGGCAGAATGGCGGCCGGGGTCCCCAAGCCTGATCAAGCCTGTCTCCCGGGATGCAACCAGCAGTCTTCGAGCCCATTCGGAAGGCTGCTTCAGGGAGGTTGGACACCCCACGCGTGGCCCTTTTCGGGCCTAGCGTGGTGACCCAGGTACAGCGACACGACCCCCGGGCCTGTGCCACTAGGGGCGTGGCTAGACCCAAGCCCGGGCCGGGAAGAGGGTCGGGTCCGGTGCACGCAGTCACGTGACCCCTGGCAGAATGGCGGCCGGGGTCCACAAGCCAGATTAAGCCTGTCTCCCGGGATGCTACCAGCAGTCTTCGCGCCCACTTGGAAGGCTGCTTCAGGGAGGCTGGACCCCCCACGCGTGGCCCTTTTCGGGCCTCGCGTGGTGACCCAGGTACAGCGACCTGACCCCGGGCCCATGCCACTAGGGGCGTTGCTAGACCCAAGCCCAGGCCGGGAAGAGGGGCGGGGCCATCGCACGGGGCCGGTGACCACTGGCAGAATGGCGGCCGGGGTCCCCAAGCCCGATCAAGCCAGTCTCTCGGGATGCAACCAGCAGTCTTCAAGCCCACTTGGAAGGCAGCTTCTGGGAGGCTGGACCCCCCACGCGTGGCCCTTTTCGGGCCTAGCGTGGTGACCCAGGTACAGCGACCCGACCCCTGGGCCCTTGGCACTAGGGGCATGGCTAGACCCAAGCCCGGGCCGGGAAGAGGGGCGGGGCCATTACACGGGGACGTGGCCCCTGGCAGAATGGCGGCCGGGGTCCCCTAGCCCGATCAAGCCTGTCTCCCGGGATGCAAGCAGCAGTCTTCGCGCCCACTCGGAAGGCTGCTTCAGGGAGGCTGGACCCCCCACGCGTGGCGCTTTTCGGGCATAGCGTGGTGACCCAGGTACAGCGACCTGACCCCGGGCCCATGCCAGTAGGGGCGTTGCTAGACGCAAGCTTGGGCTGGGAAGAGGGGCAGGGCCATCGCACGGGGACGTGACCCCTGGCAGAATGGCGGCCGGGGTCCCCAAGCCCGATCAAGCCTGTCTCCCAGGATGCAACCAGCAATCTTCGCGCCCACTCGGAAGGCTGCTTCGGGGTGGCTGGACCCACCACATGTGGCCCTTTTCGGGCCTAGCGTGGTGACCCAGGTACAGCAACCCGACCCCTGGGCCCTTGGCACTAGGGGCATGGCTAGACCCAAGCCCGGGCCGGGAAGAGTGGCGGGGCCATTACACGGGGACGTGGCCCCTGGCAGAATGGCGGCCGGGGTCCACAAGCCAGATCAAGCCTGTCTCCCGGGATGCAACCAGCAGTCTTCAAGCCCACTCGGAAGGCTGCTTCGGGGAGGCTGGACCCACATGTGTGGCCATTTTCGGGCATAGCGTGGTGACCCAGGTACAGCGACCTGATCCCCGGGCCCGTGCCGCTAGGGGCGTGGCTAGACCCAAGCCCGGGCCGGGAAGAGGGGCGGGCCCGGCGCGCGCAGACAGGTGACCCCTGGCAGAATGGCTGCCAGGATCCCCAAGCCCAATCAAGCCTGTCTCCTGGGATGCAACCAGCAGTCTTTGCGCCCACTCGGAAGGCTGCTTCAGGGAGGCTGGACACCCACACGCGTGGCCCTTTTCGGGCCTAGCGTGGTGACTCAGGTACAGCGACCTGACCCCCGAGACCATGCCACTAGGGGCGTTGCTAGACCCAAGCCTGGGCCCGGAAGAGGGGCGGGGCCATCGCACGGGGACGTGACCACTGGCAGAATGGCGGCCGGGGTCCCCAAGCCCGATCAAGCCTGTCTCCCGGGATGCAACCAGCAGTCTTCAAGCCCACTCGGAAGGCTGCTTCAGGGAGGCTGGACCCCCCACGCGTGGCGCTTTGCGGGCCTCGCGTTGTGACCCAGGTACAGCGACCCGACACCCGGGCCTGTGCTGCTAGGTGCGTGGCTAGACCCAAGCCCGGGCCTGGAAGAGGGGCATGGCCGGAGTGCGCGGGGACGTGACCCCTGGCAGAATGGCGGCCGGGGACCCAAGCCCGATCAAGCCAGTCTCTCGGGATGCAACCAGCAGTCTTCAAGCCCACTTGGAAGGCTGCTTCGGGGAGGCTGGACCCCCCACCCGTGGCCCTTTTCGGGCCTAGCGGGTGACCCAGGTACAGCGACCCGACCCCTGGGCCCTTGGCACTAGGGGCATGGCTAGACCCAAGCCCGGGCCGGGAAGAGGGGCGGGGCCACTACACGGGGACGTGACCCCTGGCAGAATGGCGGCTGGGTTCCCCAAGCCTCATTCAGCCAGTCTTTCGGGATGCAACCAGCAGTCTTCAAGCCCACTCGGAAGGCAGCTTTGGGGAGGCTGGACCCCCCACCCGTGGCCCTTTTCGGGCCTAGCGTGGTGACCCAGGTACAGTGACCCGACCCCGTGACATTGCCGCTAGGGGCGTGGCTAGACCCAAGCCCGGGCCGGGAAGGGGGGCGGGGCCGGCGCGCGCGTTCACGCGACCCCTGGCAGAATGGCGGCCTGGGTCCCACAAGCCCGATCAAGTATGTCTCCCGGGATGCAATCAGCAGTCTTTGCGCCCACTTGGAAGGCAGCTTCAGGGAGGCTGGACACCCACACGCGTGGCCCTTTTCGGGCCTAGCGTGGTGACTCAGGTACAGCGACCTGACCCCCGAGACCATGCCACTAGGGGCGTTGCTAGACCCAAGCCTGGGCCGGGAAGAGGGGCGGGGCCATCGCACGGGGCCGGTGACCACTGGCAGAATGGCGGCCGGGGTCCCCAAGCCCGATCAAGCCTGTCTCCCGGGATGCAACCAGCAGTCTTCGAGCCGATTCGGAAGGCTGCTTCAGGGAGGTTGGACCCCCCACGCGTGGCCCTTTTCGGGCCTAGCGTGGTGACCCAGGTACAGCGACACGACCCCCGGGCCTGTGCCACTAGGGGCGTGGCTAGACCCAAGCCCGGGCCGGGAAGAGGGTCGGGTCCGGTGCACGCAGTCACGTGACCCCTGGCAGAATGGCGGCCGGGGTCCACAAGCCAGATTAAGCCTGTCTCCCGGGATGCAACCAGCAGTCTTCGCGCCCACTCGGAAGGCTGCTTCAGGGAGGCTGGACCCCCCACGCGTGGCCCTTTTTGGGCATAGCGTGGTGACCCAGGTACAGCGACCCGAGTCCCGGGCCCATGCCACTAGGGGCGTTGCTAGACCCAAGCCTGGGCCGGGAAGAGGGGCGGGGCCATCGCACGGGGCCGGTGACCACTGGCAGAATGGCGGCCGGGGTCCCCAAGCCCGATCAAGCCTGTCTCCCGGGATGCAACCAGCAGTCTTCGAGCCGATTCGGAAGGCTGCTTCAGGGAGGTTGGACCCCCCACGCGTGGCCCTTTTCGGGCCTAGCGTGGTGACCCAGGTACAGCGACACGACCCCCGGGCCTGTGCCACTAGGGGCGTGGCTAGACCCAAGCCCGGGCCGGGAAGAGGGTCGGGTCCGGTGCACGCAGTCACGTGACCCCTGGCAGAATGGCGGCCGGGGTCCACAAGCCAGATTAAGCCTGTCTCCCGGGATGCAACCAGCAGTCTTCGCGCCCACTCGGAAGGCTGCTTCAGGGAGGCTGGACCCCCCACGCGTGGCCCTTTTTGGGCATAGCGTGGTGACCCAGGTACAGCGACCTGACCCCCGGGCCCATGCCACTAGGGGCGTTGCTAGACCCAAGCCCAGGCCGGGAAGAGGGGCGGGGCCATCGCACGGGGCCGGTGACCACTGGCAGAATGGCGGCCGGGGTCCCCAAGCCCGATCAAGCCAGTCTCTCGGGATGCAACCAGCAGTCTTCAAGCCCACTTGGAAGGCTGCTTCTGGGAGGCTGGACCCCCCACGCGTGGCCCTTTTCGGGCCTAGCGTGGTGACCCAGGTACAGCGACCCGACCCCTGGGCCCTTGGCACTAGGGGCATGGCTAGACCCAAGCCCGGGCCGGGAAGAGGGGCGGGGCCATTACACGGGGACGTGGCCCCTGGCAGAATGGCGGCCGGGGTCCCCAAGCCCGATCAAGCCTGTCTCCCGGGATGCAAGCAGCAGTCTTCGCGCCCACTCGGAAGGCTGCTTCAGGGACGCTGGACCCCCCACGCGTGGCGCTTTTCGGGCATAGCGTGGTGACCCAGGTACAGCGACCTGACCCCGGGCCCATGCCAGTAGGGGCGTTGCTAGACGCAAGCTTGGGCTGGGAAGAGGGGCAGGGCCATCGCACGGGGACGTGACCCCTGGCAGAATGGCGGCCGGGGTCCCCAAGCCCGATCAAGCCTGTCTCCCAGGATGCAACCAGCAATCTTCGCGCCCACTCGGAAGGCTGCTTCGGGGTGGCTGGACCCACCACATGTGGCCCTTTTCGGGCCTAGCGTGGTGACCCAGGTACAGTGACACGACCCCGGGACATTGCCGCTAGGGACGTGGCTAGACCCAAGCCCGGGCCGGGAAGGGGGCGGGGCCATCGCACGGGGACGTGACCCCTGGCAGAATGGCGGCCGGGGTCCACAAGCCAGATCAAGCCTGTCTCCCGGGATGCAACCAGCAGTCTTCAAGCCCACTCGGAAGGCTGCTTCGGGGAGGCTGGACCCACATGTGTGGCCCTTTTCGGGCCTAGCGTGGTGACCCAGGTACAGTGACCCGACTCCCGGGCCCGTGCCGCTAGGGGCGTGGCTAGACCCAAGCCCGGGCCTGGAATAGGGGCATGGCCGGAGTGCGCGGGGACGTGACCCCTGGCAGAATGGCGGCCGGGGACCCAAGCCCGATCAAGCCAGTCTCTCGGGATGCAACCAGCAGTCTTCAAGCCCACTTGGAAGGCTGCTTCGGGGAGGCTGGACCCCCACCGTGGCCCTTTTCGGGCCTAGCGGGTGACCCAGGTACAGCGACCCGACCCCTGGGCCCTTGGCACTAGGGGCATGGCTAGACCCAAGCCCGGGCCGGGAAGAGGGGCGGGGCCACTACACGGGGACGTGACCCCTGGCAGAATGGCGGCTGGGTTCCCCAAGCCTCATTCAGCCAGTCTTTCTGGATGCAACCAGCAGTCTTTGCGCCCACTTGGAAGGCTGCTTCGGGGAGGCTGGACCCCCCACCCGTGGCCCTTTTCGCTCCAAGCGTGGTGACCCAGGTACAGCGACACGACCCCCGTGACATTGCCGCTAGGGGCGTGGCTAGACCCAAGCCCGGGCCGGGAAGGGGGGCGGGGCCGGCGCGCGCGTACAGCGGACCCCTGGCAGAATGGCGGCCTGGGTCCCACAAGCCCGATCAAGTATGTCTCCCGGGATGCAATCAGCAGTCTTTGCGCCCACTCGGAAGGCAGCTTCAGGGAGGCTGGACACCCACACGCGTGGCCCTTTTCGGGCCTAGCGTGGTGACTCAGGTACAGCGACCTGACCCCCGAGACCATGCCACTAGGGGCGTTGCTAGACCCAAGCCTGGGCCGGGAAGAGGGGCGGGGCCATCGCACGGGGACGTGACCACTGGCAGAATGGCGGCCGGGGTCCCCAAGCCCGATCAAGCCTGTCTCCCGGGATGCAACCAGCAATCTACGCGCCCACTCGGAAGGCTGCTTCGGGGTGGCTGGACCCACCACATGTGGCCCTTTTCGGGCCTAGCGTGGTGACCCAGGTACATTGACCCGACTCCCGGGCCCGTGCCGCTAGGGGCGTGGCTAGACCCAAGCCCGGGCCGGGAAGAGGGTCGGGGCCGGCGTGCAGGGACGTGACCCCTGGCAGAATGGCGGCCGGGATCCCCAAGCCCGATCAACCCTGTCTCCCTGGATGCAACCAGCAGTCTTTGCGCCCACTCGGAAGGCTGCTTCAGGGAGGCTGGACCCCCCACGCGTGGCGCTTTGCGGGCCTCGCGTTGTGACCCAGGTACAGCAACCCGACACCCGGGCCTGTGCTGCTAGGTGCGTGGCTAGACCCAAGCCCGGGCCTGGAATAGGGGCATGGCCGGAGTGCGCGGGGACGTGACCCCTGGCAGAATGGCGGCCGGGGACCCAAGCCCGATCAAGCCAGTCTCTCGGGATGCAACCAGCAGTCTTCAAGCCCACTTGGAAGGCTGCTTCGGGGAGGCTGGACCCCCCACCCGTGGCCCTTTTCGGGCCTAGCGGGTGACCCAGGTACAGCGACCCGACCCCTGGGCCCTTGGCACTAGGGGCATGGCTAGACCCAAGCCCGGGCCGGGAAGAGGGGCGGGCCACTACACGGGACGTGACCCCTGGCAGAATGGCGGCTGGGTTCCCCAAGCCTCATTCAGCCAGTCTTTCTGGATGCAACCAGCAGTCTTCAAGCCCACTCGGAAGGCAGCTTTGGGGAGGCTGGACCCCCCACCCGTGGCCCTTTTCGGGCCTAGCGTGGTGACCCAGGTACAGCGACACGACCCCCGTGACATTGCCGCTAGGGGCGTGGCTAGACCCAAGCCCGGGCCGGGAAGGGGGGCGGGGCCGGCGCGCGCGTTCACTTGACCCCTGGCAGAATGGCGGCCTGGGTCCCACAAGCCCGATCAAGTATGTCTCCCGGGATGCAATCAGCAGTCTTTGCGCCCACTCGGAAGGCAGCTTCAGGGAGGCTGGACACCCACACGCGTGGCCCTTTTCGGGCCTAGCGTGGTGACTCAGGTACAGCGACCTGACCCCCGAGACCATGCCACTAGGGGCGTTGCTAGACCCAAGCCTGGGCCGGGAAGAGGGGCGGGGCCATCGCACGGGGCCGGTGACCACTGGCAGAATGGCGGCCGGGGTCCCCAAGCCCGATCAAGCCTGTCTCCCGGGATGCAACCAGCAGTCTTCGAGCCCATTCGGAAGGCTGCTTCAGGGAGGTTGGACCCCCCACGCGTGGCCCTTTTCGGGCATAGCGTGGTGACCCAGGTACAGCGACACGACCCCCGGGCCTGTGCCACTAGGGGCGTGGCTAGACCCAAGCCCGGGCCGGGAAGAGGGTCGGGTCCGGTGCACGCAGTCACGTGACCCCTGGCAGAATGGCGGCCGGGGTCCACAAGCCAGATTAAGCCTGTCTCCCGGGATGCAACCAGCAGTCTTCGCGCCCACTCGGAAGGCTGCTTCAGGGAGGCTGGACCCCCCACGCGTGGCCATTTTCGGGCATAGCGTGGTGACCCAGGTACAGCGACCTGACCCCCGGGCCCATGCCACTAGGGGCGTTGCTAGACCCAAGCCCAGGCCGGGAAGAGGGGCGGGGCCATCGCACGGGGCCGGTGACCACTGGCAGAATGGCGGCCGGGGTCCCCAAGCCCGATCAAGCCAGTCTCTCGGGATGCAACTAGCAGTCTTCAAGCCCACTTGGAAGGCTGCTTCTGGGAGGCTGGACCCCCCACGCGTGGCCTTTTCGGGCCTAGCGTGGTGACCCAGGTACAGCGACCCGACCCCTGGGCCCTTGGCACTAGGGGCATGGCTAGACCCAAGCCCGGGCCGGGAAGAGGGGCGGGGCCATTACACGGGGACGTGGCCCCTGGCAGAATGGCGGCCGGGGTCCCCAAGCCCGATCAAGCCTGTCTCCCGGGATGCAAGCAGCAGTCTTCGCGCCCACTCGGAAGGCTGCTTCAGGGAGGCTGGACCCCCCACGCGTGGCGCTTTTCGGGCATAGCGTGGTGACCCAGGTACAGCGACCTGACCCCGGGCCCATGCCAGTAGGGGCGTTGCTAGACGCAAGCTTGGGCTGGGAAGAGGGGCAGGGCCATCGCACGGGGACGTGACCCCTGGCAGAATGGCGGCCGGGGTCCCCAAGCCCGATCAAGCCTGTCTCCCAGGATGCAACCAGCAATCTTCGCGCCCACTCGGAAGGCTGCTTCGGGGTGGCTGGACCCACCACATGTGGCCCTTTTCGGGCCTAGCGTGGTGACGCAGGTACAGCGACCCGACCCCTGTGACATTGCCGCTAGGGGCGTGGCTAGACCCAAGCAAGGGCCGGGAAGGGGGGCGGGGCCATCGCACGGGGACGTGACCCCTGGCAGAATGGCGGCCGGGGTCCACAAGCCAGATCAAGCCTGTCTCCCGTGATGCAACCAGCAGTCTTCAAGCCCACTCGGAAGGCTGCTTCGGGGAGGCTGGACCCACATGTGTGGCCCTTTTCGGGCCTAGCGTGGTGACCCAGGTACAGCGACCTGATCCCCGGGCCCGTGCCGCTAGGGGCGTGGCTAGACCCAAGCCCGGGCCGGGAAGAGGGGCGGGCCCGGCGCGCGCAGACAGGTGACCCCTGGCAGAATGGCTGCCAGAATCCCCAAGCCCAATCAAGCCTGTCTCCTGGGATGCAACCAGCAGTCTTTGCGCCCACTCGGAAGGCTGCTTCAGGGAGGATGGACACCCACACGCGTGGCCCTTTTCGGGCCTAGCGTGGTGACTCAGGTACAGCGACCTGACCCCCGAGACCATGCCACTAGGCTCGTTGCTAGACCCAAGCCTGGGCCGGGAAGAGGGGCGGGGCCATCGCACGGGGACGTGACCACTGGCAGAATGGCGGCCGGGGTCCCCAAGCCCGATCAAGCCTGTCTCCCGGGATGCAACCAGCAATCTACGCGCCCACTCGGAAGGCTGCTTCGGGGTGGCTGGACCCACCACATGTGGCCCTTTTCGGGCCTAGCGTGGTGACCCAGGTACAGTGACCCGACTCAAGGGCCCGTGCCGCTAGGGGCGTGGCTAGACCCAAGCCCGGGCCGGGAAGAGGGTCGGGGCCGGCGTGCAGGGACGTGACACCTGGCAGAATGGCGGCCAGGATCCCCAAGCCCGATCAACCCTGTCTCCCGGGATGCAACCAGCAGTCTTTGCGCCCACTCGGAAGGCTGCTTCAGGGAGGCTGGACCCCCCACGCGTGGCGCTTTGCGGGCCTCGCGTTGTGACCCAGGTACAGCGACCCGACACCCGGGCCTGTGCTGCTAGGTGCGTGGCTAGACCCAAGCCCGGGCCTGGAAGAGGGGCATGGCCGGAGTGCGCGGGGACGTGACCCCTGGCAGAATGGCGGCCGGGGACCCAAGCCCGATCAAGCCAGTCTCTCGGGATGCAACCAGCAGTCTTCAAGCCCACTTGGAAGGCTGCTTCGGGGAGGCTGGACCCCCCACCCGTGGCCCTTTTCGGGCCTAGCGGGTGACCCAGGTACAGCGACCCGACCCCTGGGCCCTTGGCACTAGGGGCATGGCTAGACCCAAGCCCGGGCCGGGAAGAGGGGCGGGGCCACTACACGGGGACGTGACCCCTGGCAGAATGGCGGCTGGGTTCCCCAAGCCTCATTCAGCCAGTCTTTCGGGATGCAACCAGCAGTCTTCAAGCCCACTCGGAAGGCAGCTTTGGGGAGGCTGGACCCCCCACGCGTGGCCCTTTTCGGGTCTAGCGTGGTGACCCAGGTACAGCGACACGACCCCCGTGACATTGCCGCTAGGGGCGTGGCTAGACCCAAGCCCGGGCCGGGAAGGGGGGCGGGGCCGGCGCGCGCGTACACGCGACCCCTGGCAGAATGGCGGCCTGGGTCCCACAAGCCCGATCAAGTATGTCTCCCGGGATGCAATCAGCAGTCTTTGCACCCACTCGGAAGGCTACTTCGGGGAGGCTGGACCCCTTACACCTGGCCCTTTTCAGGCCTAGCGTGGTGACCCAGTTACAGCGACACGACCCCCGGGCCTGTGCCGCTAGGGGCGTGAGTAGACCCAAGCCCGGGCCGGGAAGGGGGCGGGGCCGGCGCGCGCAGACACATGACCCCTGGCTGAATGGCGGACTGGGTCCCCAAGCCCGATCAAGCCTGTCTCCTGGGATGCCACCAGCAGTCTTTGCGCCCACTTGGAAGGCTGCTTCGGAGAGGCTGGACCCCCCACGCGTGGCCCTTTTCGGGCCTAGCGTGGTGACCCAGGTACAGCGACACGACCCCCGGGCCTGTGCCACTAGGGGCGTGGCTAGACCCAAGCCCGGGCCGGGAAGAGGGTCGGGGCCGGTGCACGCAGTCACGTGACCCCTGGCAGAATGGCGGCCGGGGTCCACAAGCCAGATTAAGCCTGTCTCCCGGGATGCAACCAGCAGTCTTTGCGCCCACTCGGAAGGCTGCTTCAGGGAGGCTGGACCCCCCACGCGTGGCCCTTTTCGGGCATAGCGTGGTGACCCAGGTACAGCGACCTGATCCCCGGGCCCGTGCCGCTAGGGGCGTGGCTAGACCCAAGCCCGGGCCGGGAAGAGGGGCGGGGCCGGCGCGCGCAGACAGGTGACCCCTGGCAGAATGGCTGCCAGGATCCCCAAGCCCAATCAAGCCTGTCTCCCGGGATGCAACCAGCAGTCTTTGCGCCCACTCGGAAGGCTGCTTCAGGGAGGCTGGACACCCACACGCGTGGCCCTTTTCGGGCCTAGCGTGGTGACTCAGGTACAGCGACCTGACCCCCGAGACCATGCCACTAGGGGCGTTGCTAGACCCAAGCCTGGGCCGGGAAGAGGGGCGGGGCCATCGCACGGGGACGTGACCACTGGCAGAATGGCGGCCGGGGTCCCCAAGCCCGATCAAGCCTGTCTCCCGGGATGCAACCAGCAATCTTCGCGCCCACTCGGAAGGCTGCTTCGGGGTAGCTGGACCCACCACATGTGGCCCTTTTCGGGCCTAGCGTGGTGACCCAGGTACAGTGACCCGACTCAAGGGCCCGTGCCGCTAGGGGCGTGGCTAGACCCAAGCCCGGGCCGGGAAGAGGGGCGGGGCCGGCACGTGGGGACGTGACCCCTGGCAGAATGGCGGCCGGGATCCCCAAGCCCGATCAACCCTGTCTCCCGGGATGCAACCAGCAGTCTTTGCGCCCACTCGGAAGGCTGCTTCAGGGAGGCTGGACCCCCCACGCGTGGCGCTTTGCGGGCCTCGCGTTGTGACCCAGGTACAGCGACCCGACACCCGGGCCTGTGCTGCTAGGGGCGTGGCTAGACCCAAGCCCGGGCCTGGAAGACCGGCATGGCCAGAGCGCGCGGGGACGTGACCCCTGGCAGAATGGCGGCCGGGGACCCAAGCCCGATCAAGCCAGTCTCTCGGGATGCAACCAGCAGTCTTCAAGGCCACTTGGAAGGCTGCTTCGGGGAGGCTGGACCCCCCACCCGTGGCCCTTTTCGGGCCTAGCGGGTGACCCAGGTACAGCGACCCGACCCCTGGGCCCTTGGCACTAGGGGCATGGCTAGTCCCAAGCCCGGGCCGGGAAGAGGGGCGGGGCCACTACACGGGGACGTGACCCCTGGCAGAATGGCGGCCGGGGTCCCCAAGCTCAT
>NW_024466299.1:0-1025 GCF_017591425.1 Ochotona curzoniae | reverse complement strand
CCACCCGCCCGGGGTCTCGGATCAGCCGTACCTGGCCGACCACGCTAGGCCCGAAAAGGGCCACGCGTGGGGGGTCCAGCCTCCCCGAAACAGTCTTCCGAGGGGGCGAGAAGACTGTTGGTTGGATCCCGAGAGACGAGCTGGATCGGGCTTGGGGACCCCGGCCGCCATTCTGCTGCCGAGGATCAGTTCCCCCCGCGTCGGTCCCGCCCCTCCTCCCGGCCCGGGCCTGGGTGAAGCCACGCCCCCAGCGCCACCCGCCCGGGGTCTCGGATCAGCCGTACCTGGCCGACCACGCTAGGCCCGAAAAGGGCCACGCGTGGGGGGTCCAGCCTCCCCGAAACAGTCTTCCGAGGGGGCGAGAAGACTGTTGGTTGGATCCCGAGAGACGAGCTGGATCGGGCTTGGGGACCCCGGCCGCCATTCTGCTGCCGAGGATCAGTTCCCCCCGCGTCGGTCCCGCCCCTCCTCCCGGCCCGGGCCTGGGTGAAGCCACGCCCCCAGCGCCACCCGCCCGGGGTCTCGGATCAGCCGTACCTGGCCGACCACGCTAGGCCCGAAAAGGGCCACGCGTGGGGGGTCCAGCCTCCCCGAACCAGTCTTCCGAGGGGGCGAGAAGACTGTTGGTTGGATCCCGAGAGACGAGCTGGATCGGGCTTGGGGACCCCGGCCGCCATTCTGCTGCCGAGGATCAGTTCCCCCCGCGTCGGTCCCGCCCCTCCTCCCGGCCCGGGCCTGGGTGAAGCCACGCCCCCAGCGCCACCCGCCCGGGGTCTCGGATCAGCCGTACCTGGCCGACCACGCTAGGCCCGAAAAGGGCCACGCGTGGGGGGTCCAGCCTCCCCGAAACAGTCTTCCGAGGGGGCGAGAAGACTGTTGGTTGGATCCCGAGAGACGAGCTGGATCGGGCTTGGGGACCCCGGCCGCCATTCTGCTGCCGAGGATCAGTTCCCCCCGCGTCGGTCCCGCCCCTCCTCCCGGCCCGGGCCTGGGTGAAGCCACGCCCCCAGCGCCACCCGCCCGGG
>NW_024466298.1:0-42403 GCF_017591425.1 Ochotona curzoniae | reverse complement strand
TTACTACACGAAGTACATGTTAGCTATAGGGAAGAAAAACACAATGCGCTGAAATTCAGCTTATACATTATTCCACACAAAGTAATGATCTAGCTGCTCCTGTGAAATGCAGACAACTCCACGTTCAGCGAGAACATCAGCGCCAATGCAGTTTTCAGCTACCTTTGAAAACCAAGGTTCTGGCACCATTTACAACACTTAAGTACATGTTAGCCATAGCGTCTATAAAACACAATGCGCTGAAATGCAGCTTATTGAGTATTCCGCACAATGTAATGATCTAGCTGCTCCTTTGTAATGCAGTCAACTCCACGTTCAACGATAACATCAGCGTCAATGCCGCTTTCAGGAAGCTTGAAAACCAAGGTTCAGGCACCATTTACAGCATGAAATACATGTTAGCTATAGGGAAGAAAAACACAATGCGCTGAACTGCAGCTTGTTGAGTATTCCACACAAAGTAATGATCTAACTGCTGCTTTGAAATGCAGACAACTCCCCGTAAAGCGAGAACATCAGCACCACTGCAGTTTTCAGCTACCTGTGAAAACCAAGGTTCTGGCAGGATTTACAACACTAAGTACATATTAAGTATAAGGAAGAAAAACGCAATGCGCTGAAATGCAGCTTATTGAGTATTCCGCACAAAGTAATGATCTAGCTGCTCCTGTGAAATGCAGAAAACTCCACGTTCAGCGAGAACATCAGCACCAACTCAGTTTTCAGCTACCTTTGAAAACCAAGGTTCTGGCACCATTTACAACACTAAGTACGTGTTAGCTATAGCGAAGAAACTCAGAATGTGAAACTGCATCACAATTGAAAACCCGTATCGAACAAAAGCCCTCATTTCTCACACAGCGTCTATAAAACACAATGCTCTGAAATGCAGCTAATTGAGTATTCCGCACAAAGTGATGGTGTAGCTGCTCCTTTGAAGTGCAGACAACTCCACGTTCAGCGAGAACATCAGCGCCAACGCAGTTTTCAGCTACCTTTGAAAACCAAGGTTCTGGCACCATTTACAACACTAAGTACATGTTAGCTATAGGGAAGAAACTCAGCATGTGAAACTGCTTCACAATGGAAAACCCGCTTCGTACGAAATCCCACATTTCTTACACAGCGTCTATAAAACACAATGCGCTGAAATGCAACTTATTGAGTATTCCACACAAAGTTTTGATCTCGCTGCTCCTTTGAAATGCATTCAACTCCACGTTCAGCGAGAACATCAGCGCCAATGTAGTTTTCAGCTAGCTTTGAAAACCAAGGTTCTGGCACCATTTACAACACGATATACATGTGAGCTATTTGGAAGAAAAACGCAATGCGCTGAAATGCAGCTTATAGAGTATTCCGCACAAAGTAATGATCTAACTGCTCCTTTGAAATGCAGACAACTCCACGTTCAGCGAGAACATCAGCGCCAAGGCACTTTTCAGCCACCTTTGAAAACCAAGGTTCTGGCAACATTTACAACACTAAGTACATGTTAGCCATAGGGAAGAAACTCAGAATGTGAAACTGCATCACAATTGAAAACCCGCTTCGAACGAAATCCCACATTTCTCACACAGCGTCTATAAAACACAATGCGCTGAAATGCAGCTTATTGAGTATTCCACACAAAGTAATGAGCTAGCTGCTCCTTTGAAATGCAGACAACTCCACGTTCATCGAGAACATCAGCGCCAGTGCAGTTTTCAGCTAGCTTTGAAAACCAATGTTCTGGCACCATTTACAACACGATATACATGTGAGCTAAAGGGAAGAAACTAAGCATGTGAAACTGATTCACAATTGAAAACCCGATTCGGACGAAATTTCATGTTTCTCAATCGTGTCTATAAAACACAATGTGCTAAAATGCAACTTATTGAGTATTCCGCACAAAGTAATGATCTAGCTGCTCCTTTGAAATGCATTCAACTCCACGTTCAGCAAGAACATCAGTGCCAAAGCAGTTTTCAGCTACCTTTGAAACCAAGGTTCTGGCACCATTTACAACACTTAAGTACAGGTTATGTATAGGGTCTATAAATCACAATGCGCTGAAATGCAGCTGATTGAGTATTCTGCACAAAGTAATGATCTAGCTGCTCCTGTGAAATGCAGACAACTCCACGTTCAGCGAGAACATTACCGCCAACGCAGTTTTCAGCTACCTTTGAAAACCAAGGTTCTGGCAACATTTACAACACTAAGTACATGTTAGCTATAGGGAAGAAAGAAACACAATGCGTTGAAATTCAGCTTATAGAGTATTCCGCACAAAGTAATGATCTAGCTGCTCCTTTGACAGGCAGACAACTCCACGTTCATCGAGAACATGAGCGTCAATGCAGTTTTCAGCTACCTTTGAAAACCAAGGTTCTGGCACCATTTACTACACGAAGTACATGTTAGCTATAGGGAAGAAAAACACAATGCGCTGAAATGCAGCTTATAGAGTATTCCGCACAAAGTAATGATCTAGCTGCTCCTGTGAAATGCAGACAACTCCACGTTCAGCGAGACCATCAGCGCCAATGCAGTTTTCAGCCACATTTGAAAACCAAGGTTCTGGCACCATTTACAACACTAAGTACATGGTAGCTATAGGGAAGAAAAAAACAATGCGTTGAAATTCAGCTTATAGAGAATTCCGCACAAAGTAATGATCTAGCTGCTCCTTTGACATGCAGACAACTCCACGTTCAGCGAGAACATCAGCGCCAGTGCAGTTTTCAGCTACCTTTGAAAACCAAGGTTCAGGCACCATTTACAACACTTAAGTACATGTTAGGTATAGGGAAGAAACTCATAATGTGAAACTGCTACACAATGGAAAATCCAATTCGAACGAAAGACCTTATTTCTTACACAGCGTCTGGAAAACACAATGCGCTGACATGCAGCTTGTTGAGTATTCCACACAAAGTAATGTTCTAGCTGTTCCTTTGAAATGCAGACAACTCCACGTTCAGCGAGAACATCAGCGCCAACGCAGTTTTCAGCTACCTTTGAAAACCAAGGTTCTGGCACCATTTACAGCATCAAATACATGTTAGCTATAGGGAAGAAACACAGAATGTGAACTGATTCACAATTGAAAACCAAATTCGGACGAAATTCCACGTTTCTCAATCGTGTGTATAAAACACAATGCGCTGAAATGCAACTTATTGAGTATTCCGCACAAAGTAATGATCTAGCTGCTCCTTTGAAATGCATTCAACTCCACGTTCAGCGAGAACATCAGTGCCAACGCAGTTTTCAGCTAGCTTTGAAAACCAAGGTTCTGGCACCATTTACAACACTAAGTACATGTTAGCTATAGGGAAGAAAAACACAATGCGCTGAATGCATCTTATTGAGCATTCCGCACAAAGTAATGATCTAGCTGCTTCTTTGAAATGCAGACAACTCCACTTTCAGCGAGAACATCAGCGCCGGCGCAGTTTTCAGCTACCCTTGAAAACCAAGCTTCTGGCACTATTTACAGCACGAAATACATGTTAGCTATAGGGAAGAAACTCAGAATGTGAAACTGATTCACAATTGAAAACCCAATTCGGACGAAATTCCACGTTTCTCAAACGTGTGTATAAAACACAATGCGCTGAAATGCAGCTTGTTGAGTATTCCGCACAAAGTAATGATCTAGCTGCCCTTTGAAATGCAGACAACTCCACGTTCAGCGAGAACATCAGCGCCAGTGCAGTTTTCAGCTACCTTTGAAAACCAAGGTTCTGGCACCATTTACAACACTAAGTACACGTTAGCTATAGGAAAGAAACACACAATGCGCTGAAATGCAGCTTATTGAGTATTCCACACAAAGTATTGATCCAACTGCTCCTTTAAAATGCATACAACTCCACGTTCAACGAGAACATCAGCGCCAATGCAGTTTTCAGGTAGCTTTGAAAACCAAGGTTCTGGCACCATTTACTACACGAAGCACATGTTAGCTATAGGGAAGAAAAACACAATGCGCTGAAATTCAGCTTATACATTATTCCACACAAAGTAATGATCTAGCTGCTCCTGTGAAATGCAGACAACTCCACGTTCAGCGAGAACATTACCGCCAATGCAGTTTTCAGCTACCTTTGAAAACCAAGGTTCTGGCACCATTTACAACACTTAAGTACATGTTAGCCATAGCGTCTATAAAACACACTGCGCTGAAATGCAGCTTATTGAGTATTCCGCACAATGTAATGATCTAGCTGCTCCTTTGTAATGCAGTCAACTCCACGTTCAACGATAACATCAGCGTCAATGCCGCTTTCAGGAAGCTTGAAAACCAAGGTTCTGGCACCATTTACAGCATGAAATGCATGTTAGCTATAGGGAAGAAAAACACAATGCGCTGAACTGCAGCTTGTTGAGTATTCCACACAAAGTAATGATCTAACTGCTGCTTTGAAATGCAGACAACTCCCCGTAAAGCGAGAACATCAGCACCACTGCAGTTTTCAGCTACCTTTGAAAACCAAGGTTCTGGCAGGATTTACAACACTAAGTACATATTAAGTATAAGGAAGAAAAACGCAATGCGCTGAAATGCAGCTTATAGAGTATTCCGCACAAAGTAATGATCTAACTGCTCCTTTGAAATGCAGACAACTCCACGTTCAGCGAGAACATCAGCGCCAATGCACTTTTCAGCCACCTTTGAAAACCAAGGTTCTGGCAACATTTACAACACTAAGTACATGTTAGCCATAGGGAAGAAACTCAGAATGTGAAACTGCATCACAATTGAAAACCCGCTTCGAACGAAATCCCACATTTCTCACACAGCGTCTATAAAACACAATGCGCTGAAATGCAGCTTATTGAGTATTCCACACAAAGTAATGAGCTAGCTGCTCCTTTGAAATGCAGACAACTCCACGTTCATCGAGAACATCAGCGCCAGTGCAGTTTTCAGCTACCTTTGAAAACCAAGGTTCTGGCACCATTTACAACACGATATACATGTGAGCTAAAGGGAAGAAACTAAGCATGTGAAACTGATTCACAATTGAAAACCCGATTCGGACGAAATTTCATGTTTCTCAATCGTGTCTATAAAACACAATGTGCTGAAATGCAACTTATTGAGTATTCCGCACAAAGTAATGATCTAGCTGCTCCTTTGAAATGCATTCAACTCAACGTTCAGCAAGAACATCAGTGCCAAAGCAGTTTTCAGCTACCTTTGAAACCAAGGTTCTGGCACCATTTACAACACTTAAGTACATGTTATGTATAGGGTCTATAAATCACAATGCGCTGAAATGCAGCTGATTGAGTATTCTGCACAAAGTAATGATCTAGCTGCTCCTGTGAAATACAGACAACTCCACGTTCAGCGAGAACATTACCGCCAATGCAGTTTTCAGCTACCTTTGAAAACCAAGGTTCTGGCAACATTTACAACACTAAGTACATGTTAGCTATAGGGAAGAAAGAAACACAATGCGTTGAAATTCAGCTTATAGAGTATTCCGCACAAAGTAATGATCTAGCTGCTCCTTTGACAGGCAGACAACTCCACGTTCATCGAGAACATCAGCGTCAATGCAGTTTTCAGCTACCTTTGAAAACCAAGGTTCTGGCACCATTTACTACACGAAGTACATGTTAGCTATAGGGAAGAAAAACACAATGCGCTGAAATGCAGCTTATTGAGTATTCCGCACAAAGTAATGATCTAGCTGCTCCTGTGAAATGCAGACAACTCCACGTTCAGCGAGACCATCAGCGCCAATGCAGTTTACAGCCACATTTGAAAGCAAAGTTTCTGGCACCATTTACAACACTAAGTACATGTTAGCTATAGGGAAGAAACTCAGAATGTGAAATTGCATCGCAATTGAAAACCCGCTTCGAACGAAATCCCACATTTCTCACACAGCGTCTATAAAACACAATGCGCTGAAATGCAGCTTATTGAGTATTCCACACAAAGTAATGATCTAGCTGCTCCTTTGAAATGCAGACAACTCCACGTTCAACGAGAACATCAGCGCCAACGCAGTTTTCAGCTACCTTTGAAAACCAAGGTTCTGGCACCATTTACAACACTAAGTACATGTTAACTATAGGGAAGAAACTCAGAATGTGAAACTGATTCACAATTGAAAACCCGATTCGGACGAAATTTCACGTTTCTCAATCGTGTGTATAAAACACAATGCGCTGAAATGCAACTTATTGAGTATTCCGCACAAAGCAATGATCTAGCTGCTCCTTTGAAATGCATTCAACTCCACGTTCAGCGAGAACATCAGTGCCAACGCAGTTTTCAGTTACGTTTGAAAACCAAGGTTCTGGCACCAGTTACAACACTAAGTACATGTTAGCTATAGGGAAGAAACTCAGAATGTGAAACTGCTTCACAATGGAAAACCGCTTCGTACGAAATCCCACATTTCTTACACAGAGTCTATAAAACACAATGCGTTGAAATGCAGCTTATTGAGTATTCCGCACAAAGTAATGATCTAGCTGCACCTTTAAAATGCAGACAACTCCACGTTCAACGATAACATCAGCGTCAATGCCGCTTTCAGGAAGCTTGAAAACCAAGGTTCTGGCACCATTTACAGCATGAAATACATGTTAGCTATAGGGAAGAAAAACACAATGCGCTGAACTGCAGCTTGTTGAGTATTCCACACAAAGTAATGATCTAACTGCTGCTTTGAAATGCAGACGACTCCCCGTAAAGCGAGAACATCAGCACCACTGCAGTTTTCAGCTACCTTTGAAAACCAAGGTTCTGGCAGGATTTACAACACTAAGTACATATTAAGTTTAAGGAAGAAAAACGCAATGCGCTGAAATGCAGCTTATTGAGTATTCCGCACAAAGTAATGATCTAGCTGCTCCTGTGAAATGCAGAAAACTCCACGTTCAGCGAGAACATCAGCACCAACTCAGTTTTCAGCTACCTTTGAAAACCAAGGTTCTGGCACCATTTACAACACTAAGTACGTGTTAGGTATAGGGAAGAAACTCAGAATGTGAAACTGCATCACAATGGAAAACCCGCTTCGAACGAAATCCCAAATTTCTTACACAGCGTCTATAAAACACAATGCGCTGAAATGCAGCTAATTGAGTATTCCGCACAAAGTGATGATGTAGCTGCTCCTTTGAAGTGCAGACAACTCCACGTTCAGCGAGAACATCAGCGCCAACGCAGTTTTCAGCCACCTTTGAAAACCAAGGTTCTGGCACCATTTTCAACACTAAGTACATGTTAGCTATAGGGAAGAAACTCAGCATGTCAAACTGCTTCACAATGGAAAACCCGCTTCGTACGAAATCCCAAATTTCTAACACAGCGTCTATAAAACACAATGCGCTGAAATGCAGCTTATTGAGTATTCCGCACAAAGTAATGATCTAGCTGCTCCTTTGAAATGCAGTCAACTCCACGTTCAGCGAGAACATCAGCGCCAATGCAGTTTTCAGCTAGCTTTGAAAACCAAGGTTCTGGCACCATTTTCAACACGATATACATGTTAGCTATATGGAAGAAAAACGCAATGCGCTGAAATGCAGCTTATAGAGTATTCCGCACAAAGTAATGATCTAACTGCTCCTTTGAAATGCAGACAACTCCACGTTCAGCGAGAACATCAGCGCCAATGCACTTTTCAGCCACCTTTGAAAACCAAGGTTCTGGCAACATTTACAACACTAAGTACATGTTAGCCATAGGGAAAAAACTCAGAATGTGAAACTGCATCACAATTGAAAACCCGCTTCGAACGAAATCCCACATTTCTCACACAGCGTCTATAAAACACAATGCGCTGAAATGCAGCTTATTGAGTATTCCACACAAAGTAATGATCTAACTGCTCCTTTGAAATGCAGACAACTCCACGTTCATCGAGAACATCAGCGCCAGTGCAGTTTTCAGCTACCTTTGAAAACCAAGGTTCTGGCACCATTTACAACACGATATACATGTGAGCTAAAGGGAAGAAACTAAGCATGTGAAACTGATTCACAATTGAAAACCCGATTCGGACGAAATTTCATGTCTCTAAATCGTGTCTATAAAACACAATGTGCTGAAATGCAACTTATTGAGTATTCCGCACAAAGTAATGATCTAGCTGCTCCTTTGAAATGCATTCAACTCCACGTTCAGCAAGAACATCAGTGCCAAAGCAGTTTTCAGCTACCTTTGAAACCAAGGTTCTGGCACCATTTACAACACTTAAGTACAGGTTATGTATAGGGTCTATAAATCACAATGCGCTGAAATGCAGCTGATTGAGTATTCTGCACAAAGTAATGATCTAGCTGCTCCTGTGAAATACAGACAACTCCACGTTCAGCGAGAACATTACCGCCAATGCAGTTTTCAGCTACCTTTGAAAACCAAGGTTCTGGCAACATTTACAACACTAAGTACATGTTAGCTATAGGGAAGAAACACACAATGCGTTGAAATTCAGCTTATAGAGTATTCCGCACAAAGTAATGATCTAGCTGCTCCTTTGACAGGCAGACAACTCCACGTTCATCGAGAACATCAGCGTCAATGCAGTTTTCAGCTACCTTTGAAAACCAAGGTTCTGGCACCATTTACTACACGAAGTACATGTTAGCTATAGGGAAGAAAAACACAATGCGCTGAAATGCAGCTTATTGAGTATTCCGCACAAAGTAATGATCTAGCTGCTCCTGTGAAATGCAGACAACTCCACGTTCAGCGAGAACATCACCGCCAACGCAGTTTTCAGCTACCTTTGAAAACCAAGGTTCTGGCACCATTTACAACACTAAGTACATGTTAACTATAGGGAAGAAACTCAGAATGTGAAACTGATTCACAATTGAAAACCCGATTCGGACGAAATTTCACGTTTCTCAATTGTGTGTATAAAACACAATGCGCTGAAATGCAACTTATTGAGTATTCCGCACAAAGCAATGATCTAGCTGCTCCTTTGAAATGCATTCAACTCCACGTTCAGCGAGAACATCAGTGCCAACGCAGTTTTCAGTTACGTTTGAAAACCAAGGTTCTGGCACCAGTTACAACACTAAGTACATGTTAGCTATAGGGAAGAAACTCAGAATGTGAAACTGCTTCACAATGGAAAACCCGCTTCGTACGAAATCCCACATTTCTTACACAGAGTCTATAAAACACAATGCGTTGAAATGCAGCTTATTGAGTATTCCGCACAAAGTAATGATCTAGCTGCACCTTTAAAATGCAGACAACTCCACGTTCAACGATAACATCAGCGTCAATGCCGCTTTCAGGAAGCTTGAAAACCAAGGTTCTGGCACCATTTACAGCATGAAATACATGTTAGCTATAGGGAAGAAAAACACAATGCGCTGAACTGCAGCTTGTTGAGTATTCCACACAAAGTAATGATCTAACTGCTGCTTTGAAATGCAGACAACTCCCCGTAAAGCGAGAACATCAGCACCACTGCAGTTTTCAGCTACCTTTGAAAACCAAGGTTCTGGCAGGATTTACAACACTAAGTACATATTAAGTATAAGGAAGGAAAACGCAATGCGCTGAAATGCAGCTTATTGAGTATTCCGCACAAAGTAATGATCTAGCTGCTCCTGTGAAATGCAGAAAACTCCACGTTCAGCGAGAACATCAGCACCAACTCAGTTTTCAGCTACCTTTGAAAACCAAGGTTCTGGCACCATTTACAACACTAAGTACGTGTTAGGTATAGGGAAGAAACTCAGAATGTGAAATTGCATCACAATTGAAAACCTGTATCGAACAAAAGCCCTCATTTCTCACACAGCGTCTATAACACACACTGCTCTGAAATGCAGATAATTGAGTATTCCACACAAAGTGATGATCTAGCTGCTCCTTTGAACTGAAGACAACTCCACGTTCAGCGTCAACATCACCGCCAATGCAGTTTTCAGCTACCTTTGAAAACCAAGGTTCTGGCACCAGTTACAACGCTAAGTACATGTTAGCTATAGGGAAGAAAGAAACACAATGCGTTGAAATTCAGCTTATAGAGTATTCCGCACAAAGTAATGATCTAGCTGCTCCTTTGACAGGCAGACAACTCCACGTTCATCGAGAACATCAGCGTCAATGCAGTTTTCAGCTACCTTTGAAAACCAAGGTTCTGGCACCATTTACTACACGAAGTACATGTTAGCTATAGGAAAGAAACACACAATGCGCTGAAATGCAGCTTATTGAGTATTCCACACAAAGTATTGATCCAACTGCTCCTTTAAAATGCATACAACTCCACGTTCAACGAGAACATCAGCGCCAATGCAGTTTTCAGGTAGCTTTGAAAACCAAGGTTCTGGCACCATTTACTACACGAAGTACATGTTAGCTATAGGGAAGAAAAACACAATGCGCTGAAATTCAGCTTATACATTATTCCACACAAAGTAATGATCTAGCTGCTCCTGTGAAATGCAGACAACTCCACGTTCAGCGAGAACATTACCGCCAATGCAGTTTTCAGCTACCTTTGAAAACCAAGGTTCTGGCACCATTTACAACACTTAAGTACATGTTAGCCATAGCGTCTATAAAACACAATGCGCTGAAATGCAGCTTATTGAGTATTCCGCACAATGTAATGATCTAGCTGCTCCTTTGTAATGTAGTCAACTCCACGTTCAACGATAACATCAGCGTCAATGCCGCTTTCAGGAAGCTTGAAAACCAAGGTTCTGGCACCATTTACAGCATGAAATACATGTTAGCTATAGGGAAGAAAAACACAATGCGCTGAACTGCAGCTTGTTGAGTATTCCACACAAAGTAATGATCTAACTGCTGCTTTGAAATGCAGACAACTCCCCGTAAAGCGAGAACATCAGCACCACTGCAGTTTTCAGCTACCTTTGAAAACCAAGGTTCTGGCAGGATTTACAACACTAAGTACATATTAAGTATAAGGAAGAAAAACGCAATGCGCTGAAATGCAGCTTATTGAGTATTCCGCACAAAGTAATGATCTAGCTGCTCCTGTGAAATGCAGAAAACTCCACGTTCAGCGAGAACATCAGCGCCAACGCAGTTTTCAGCTACCTTTGAAAACCAAGGTTCTGGCACCATTTACAACACTAAGTACATGTTAGCTATAGGGAAGAAACTCAGCATGTGAAACTGCTTCACAATGGAAAACCCGCTTCGTACGAAATCCCAAATTTCTTACACAGCGTCTATAAAACACAATGCGCTGAAATGCAGCTTATTGAGTATTCCGTACAAAGTTTTGATCTAACTGCTCCTTTGAAATGCATTCAACTCCACGTTCAGCGAGAACATCAGCGCCAATGTAGTTTTCAGCTAGCTTTGAAAACCAAGGTTCTGGCACCATTTACAACACGATATACATGTGAGCTATTTGGAAGAAAAACGCAATGCGCTGAAATGCAGCTTATAGAGTATTCCGCACAAAGTAATGATCTAACTGCTCCTTTGAAATGCAGACAACTCCACGTTCAGCGAGAACATCAGCGCCAATGCACTTTTCAGCCACCTTTGAAAACCAAGGTTCTGGCAACATTTACAACACTAAGTACATGTTAGCCATAGGGAAGAAACTCAGAATGTGAAACTGCATCACAATTGAAAACCCGCTTCGTACGAAATCCCACATTTCTCACACAGCGTCTATAAAACACAATGCGCTGAAATGCAGCTTATTGAGTATTCCACACAAAGTAATGAGCTAGCTGCTCCTTTGAAATGCAGACAACTCCACGTTCATCGAGAACATCAGCGCCAGTGCAGTTTTCAGCTACCTTTGAAAACCAAGGTTCTGGCACCATTTACAACACGATATACATGTGAGCTAAAGGGAAGAAACTAAGCATGTGAAACTGATTCACAATTGAAAACCCGATTCGGACGAAATTTCATGTTTCTCAATCGTGTCTATAAAACACAATGTGCTGAAATGCAACTTATTGAGTATTCCGCACAAAGTAATGATCTAGCTGCTCCTTTGAAATGCATTCAACTCAACGTTCAGCAAGAACATCAGTGCCAAAGCAGTTTTCAGCTACCTTTGAAACCAAGGTTCTGGCACCATTTACAACACTTAAGTACATGTTATGTATAGGGTCTATAAATCACAATGCGCTGAAATGCAGCTGATTGAGTATTCTGCACAAAGTAATGATCTAGCTGCTCCTGTGAAATACAGACAACTCCACGTTCAGCGAGAACATTACCGCCAATGCAGTTTTCAGCTACCTTTGAAAACCAAGGTTCTGGCAACATTTACAACACTAAGTACATGTTAGCTATAGGGAAGAAAGAAACACAATGCGTTGAAATTCAGCTTATAGAGTATTCCGCACAAAGTAATGATCTAGCTGCTCCTTTGACAGGCAGACAACTCCACGTTCATCGAGAACATCAGCGTCAATGCAGTTTTCAGCTACCTTTGAAAACCAAGGTTCTGGCACCATTTACTACAAGAAGTACATGTTAGCCAAATGGAAGAAAAACACAATGCGCTGAAATGCAGCTTATTGAGTATTCCGCACAGGGTAATGATCTAGCTGCTCCTTTGAAATGCAGACAACTCCACGTTCAGCGAGACCATCAGCGCCAATGCAGTTTTCAGCCACATTTGAAAGCAAAGTTTCTGGCACCATTTACAACACTAAGTACATGTTAGCTATAGGGAAGAAACTCAGAATGTGAAATTGCATCGCAATTGAAAACCCGCTTCGAACGAAATCCCACATTTCTCACACAGCGTCTATAAAACACAATGCGCTGAAATGCAGCTTATTGAGTATTCCACACAAAGTAATGATCTAGCTGCTCCTTTGAAATGCAGACAACTCCACGTTCATCGAGAACATCAGCGCCAACGCAGTTTTCAGCTACCTTTGAAAACCAAGGTTCTGGCACCATTTACAACACTAAGTACATGTTAACTATGGGAAGAAACTCAGAATGTGAAACTGATTCACAATTGAAAACCCGATTCGGACGAAATTTCACGTTTCTCAATCGTGTGTATAAAACACAATGCGCTGAAATGCAACTTATTGAGTATTCCGCACAAAGCAATGATCTAGCTGCTCCTTTGAAATGCATTCAACTCCACGTTCAGCGAGAACATCAGTGCCAACGCAGTTTTCAGTTACGTTTGAAAACCAAGGTTCTGGCACCAGTTACAACACTAAGTACATGTTAGCTATAGGGAAGAAACTCAGAATGTGAAACTGCTTCACAATGGAAAACTCGCTTCGTACGAAATCCCACATTTCTTACACAGAGTCTATAAAACACAATGCGTTGAAATGCAGCTTATTGAGTATTCCGCACAAAGTAATGATCTAGCTGCACCTTTAAAATGCAGACAACTCCACGTTCAACGAGAACATCAGCGTGAATGCCGCTTTCAGGAAGCTTGAAAACCAAGGTTCAGGCACCATTTACAGCATGAAATACATGTTAGCTATAGGGAAGAAAAACACAATGCGCTGAACTGCAGCTTGTTGAGTATTCCACACAAAGTAATGATCTAACTGCTGCTTTGAAATGCAGACGACTCCCGTAAAGCGAGAACATCAGCACCACTGCAGTTTTCAGCTACCTTTGAAAACCAAGGTTCTGGCAGGATTTACAACACTAAGTACATATTAAGTATAAGGAAGGAAAACGCAATGCGCTGAAATGCAGCTTATTGAGTATTCCGCACAAAGTAATGATCTAGCTGCTCCTGTGAAATGCAGAAAACTCCACGTTCAGCGAGAACATCAGCACCAACTCAGTTTTCAGCTACCTTTGAAAACCAAGGTTCTGGCACCATTTACAACACTAAGTACGTGTTAGGTATAGGGAAGAAACTCAGAATGTGAAATTGCATCACAATTGAAAACCTGTATCGAACAAAAGCCCTCATTTCTCACACAGCGTCTATAAAACACAATGCTCTGAAATGCAGCTAATTGAGTATTCCGCACAAAGTGATGATGTAGCTGCTCCTTTGAAGTGCAGACAACTCCACGTTCAGCGAGAACATTACCGCCAATGCAGTTTTCAGCTACCTTTGAAAACCAAGGTTCTGGCAACATTTACAACACTAAGTACATGTTAGCTATAGGGAAGAAAGAAACACAATGCGTTGAAATTCAGCTTATAGAGTATTCCGCACAAAGTAATGATCTAGCTGCTCCTTTGACAGACAGACAACTCCACGTTCATCGAGAACATCAGCGTCAATGCAGTTTTCAGCTACCTTTGAAAACCAAGGTTCTGGCACCATTTACTACACGAAGTACATGTTAGCTATAGGAAAGAAACACACAATGCGCTGAAATGCAGCTTATTGAGTATTCCACACAAAGTATTGATCCAACTGCTCCTTTAAAATGCATACAACTCCACGTTCAACGAGAACATCAGCGCCAATGCAGTTTTCAGGTAGCTTTGAAAACCAAGGTTCTGGCACCATTTACTACACGAAGTACATGTTAGCTATAGGGAAGAAAAACACAATGCGCTGAAATTCAGCTTATAGATTATTCCACACAAAGTAATGATCTAGCTGCTCCTGTGAAATGCAGACAACTCCACGTTCAGCGAGAACATTACCGCCAATGCAGTTTTCAGCTACCTTTGAAAACCAAGGTTCTGGCAGGATTTACAACACTAAGTACATATTAAGTATAAGGAAGAAAAACGCAATGCGCTGAAATGCAGCTTATTGAGTATTCCGCACAAAGTAATGATCTAGCTGCTCCTGTGAAATGCAGAAAACTCCACGTTCAGCGAGAACATCAGCGCCAACGCAGTTTTCAGCTACCTTTGAAAACCAAGGTTCTGGCACCATTTACAACACTAAGTACATGTTAGCTATAGGGAAGAAACTCAGCATGTGAAACTGCTTCACAATGGAAAACCCGCTTCGTACGAAATCCCAAATTTCTTACACAGCGTCTATAAAACACAATGCGCTGAAATGCAGCTTATTGAGTATTCCGTACAAAGTTTTGATCTAACTGCTCCTTTGAAATGCATTCAACTCCACGTTCAGCGAGAACATCAGCGCCAATGTAGTTTTCAGCTAGCTTTGAAAACCAAGGTTCTGGCACCATTTACAACACGATATACATGTGAGCTATTTGGAAGAAAAACGCAATGCGCTGAAATGCAGCTTATAGAGTATTCCGCACAAAGTAATGATCTAACTGCTCCTTTGAAATGCAGACAACTCCACGTTCAGCGAGAACATCAGCGCCAATGCACTTTTCAGCCACCTTTGAAAACCAAGGTTCTGGCAACATTTACAACACTAAGTACATGTTAGCCATAGGGAAGAAACTCAGAATGTGAAACTGCATCACAATTGAAAACCCGCTTCGTACGAAATCCCACATTTCTCACACAGCGTCTATAAAACACAATGCGCTGAAATGCAGCTTATTGAGTATTCCACACAAAGTAATGAGCTAGCTGCTCCTTTGAAATGCAGACAACTCCACGTTCATCGAGAACATCAGCGCCAGTGCAGTTTTCAGCTACC
Organism: Ochotona curzoniae; assembly: GCF_017591425.1. NCBI lineage: Eukaryota > Metazoa > Chordata > Mammalia > Lagomorpha > Ochotonidae > Ochotona > Ochotona curzoniae. The sequence continues at coordinate 26,882 of NW_024466298.1, read as the reverse complement.
TTTGAAAACCAAGGTTCTGGCACCATTTACAACACGATATACATGTGAGCTAAAGGGAAGAAACTAAGCATGTGAAACTGATTCACAATTGAAAACCCGATTCGGACGAAATTTCATGTTTCTCAATCGTGTCTATAAAACACAATGTGCTGAAATGCAACTTATTGAGTATTCCGCACAAAGTAATGATCTAGCTGCTCCTTTGAAATGCATTCAACTCAACGTTCAGCAAGAACATCAGTGCCAAAGCAGTTTTCAGCTACCTTTGAAACCAAGGTTCTGGCACCATTTACAACACTTAAGTACATGTTATGTATAGGGTCTATAAATCACAATGCGCTGAAATGCAGCTGATTGAGTATTCTGCACAAAGTAATGATCTAGCTGCTCCTGTGAAATACAGACAACTCCACGTTCAGCGAGAACATTACCGCCAATGCAGTTTTCAGCTACCTTTGAAAACCAAGGTTCTGGCAACATTTACAACACTAAGTACATGTTAGCTATAGGGAAGAAAGAAACACAATGCGTTGAAATTCAGCTTATAGAGTATTCCGCACAAAGTAATGATCTAGCTGCTCCTTTGACAGGCAGACAACTCCACGTTCATCGAGAACATCAGCGTCAATGCAGTTTTCAGCTACCTTTGAAAACCAAGGTTCTGGCACCATTTACTACACGAAGTACATGTTAGCTATAGGGAAGAAAAACACAATGCGCTGAAATGCAGCTTATTGAGTATTCCGCACAAAGTAATGATCTAGCTGCTCCTGTGAAATGCAGACAACTCCACGTTCAGCGAGACCATCAGCGCCAATGCAGTTTTCAGCCACATTTGAAAGCAAAGTTTCTGGCACCATTTACAACACTAAGTACATGTTAGCTATAGGGAAGAAACTCAGAATGTGAAATTGCATCGCAATTGAAAACCCGCTTCGAACGAAATCCCACATTTCTCACACAGCGTCTATAAAACACAATGCGCTGAAATGCAGCTTATTGAGTATTCCACACAAAGTAATGATCTAGCTGCTCCTTTGAAATGCAGACAACTCCACGTTCATCGAGAACATCAGCGCCAACGCAGTTTTCAGCTACCTTTGAAAACCAAGGTTCTGGCACCATTTACAACACTAAGTACATGTTAACTATGGGGAAGAAACTCAGAATGTGAAACTGATTCACAATTGAAAACCCGATTCGGACGAAATTTCACGTTTCTCAATCGTGTGTATAAAACACAATGCGCTGAAATGCAACTTATTGAGTATTCCGCACAAAGCAATGATCTAGCTGCTCCTTTGAAATGCATTCAACTCCACGTTCAGCGAGAACATCAGTGCCAACGCAGTTTTCAGTTACGTTTGAAAACCAAGGTTCTGGCACCAGTTACAACACTAAGTACATGTTAGCTATAGGGAAGAAACTCAGAATGTGAAACTGCTTCACAATGGAAAACTCGCTTCGTACGAAATCCCACATTTCTTACACAGAGTCTATAAAACACAATGCGTTGAAATGCAGCTTATTGAGTATTCCGCACAAAGTAATGATCTAGCTGCACCTTTAAAATGCAGACAACTCCACGTTCAACGAGAACATCAGCGTCAATGCCGCTTTCAGGAAGCTTGAAAACCAAGGTTCAGGCACCATTTACAGCATGAAATACATGTTAGCTATAGGGAAGAAAAACACAATGCGCTGAACTGCAGCTTGTTGAGTATTCCACACAAAGTAATGATCTAACTGCTGCTTTGAAATGCAGACGACTCCCCGTAAAGCGAGAACATCAACACCACTGCAGTTTTCAGCTACCTTTGAAAACCAAGGTTCTGGCAGGATTTACAACACTAAGTACATATTAAGTATAAGGAAGAAAAACGCAATGCGCTGAAATGCAGCTTATTGAGTATTCCGCACAAAGTAATGATCTAGCTGCTCCTGTGAAATGCAGACAACTCCACGTTCAGCGAGACAATCAGCGCCAATGCAGTTTTCAGCCACATTTGAAAGCAAAGTTTCTGGCACCATTTACAACACTAAGTACATGTTAGTTATAGGGAAGAAACTCAGAATGTGAAATTGCATCGCAATTGAAAACCCGCTTCGAACGAAATCCCACATTTCTCACACAGCGTCTATAAAACACAATGCGCTGAAATGCAGCTTATTGAGTATTCCACACAAAGTAATGATCTAGCTGCTCCTTTGAAATGCAGACAACTCCACGTTCATCGAGAACATCAGCGCCAACGCAGTTTTCAGCTACCTTTGAAAACCAAGGTTCTGGCACCATTTACAACACTAAGTACATGTTAGCTATAGGGAAGAAAGAAACACAATGCGTTGAAATTCAGCTTATAGAGTATTCCGCACAAAGTAATGATCTAGCTGCTCCTTTGACAGACAGACAACTCCACGTTCATCGAGAACATCAGCGTCAATGCAGTTTTCAGCTACCTTTGAAAACCAAGGTTCTGGCACCATTTACTACACGAAGTACATGTTAGCTATAGGGAAGAAAAACACAATGCGCTGAAATGCAGCTTATTGAGTATTCCACACAAAGTATTGATCCAACTGCTCCTTTGAAATGCATACAACTCCACGTTCAACGATAACATCAGCGCCAATGCAGTTTTCAGGTAGCTTTGAAAACCAAGGTTCTGGCACCATTTACTACACGAAGTACATGTTAGCTATAGGGAAGAAAAACACAATGCGCTGAAATTCAGCTTATAGATTATTCCACACAAAGTAATGATCTAGCTGCTCCTGTGAAATGCAGACAACTCCACGTTCAGCGAGAACATTACCGCCAATGCAGTTTTCAGCTACCTTTGAAAACCAAGGTTCTGGCACCATTTACAACACTTAAGTACATGTTAGCCATAGCGTCTATAAAACACAATGCGCTGAAATGCAGCTTATTGAGTATTCCGCACAATGTAATGATCTAGCTGCTCCTTTGTAATGTAGTCAACTCCACGTTCAACGATAACATCAGCGTCAATGCCGCTTTCAGGAAGCTTGAAAACCAAGGTTCTGGCACCATTTACAGCATGAAATACATGTTAGCTATAGGGAAGAAAAACACAATGCGCTGAACTGCAGCTTGTTGAGTATTCCACACAAAGTAATGATCTAACTGCTGCTTTGAAATGCAGACAACTCCCCGTAAAGCGAGAACATCAGCACCACTGCAGTTTTCAGCTACCTTTGAAAACCAAGGTTCTGGCAGGATTTACAACACTAAGTACATATTAAGTATAAGGAAGAAAAGCACAATGCGCTGAAATGCAGCTTATTGAGTATTCCGCACAAAGTAATGATCTAGCTGCTCCTCTGAAATGCAGAAAACTACACGTTCAGCGAGAACATCAGCGCCAACGCAGTTTTCTGCTACCTTTGAAAACCAAGCTTCTGGCACCATTTACAACACTAAGTACATGTTAGCTATAGGGAAGAAACTCAGCATGTGAAACTGCTTCACAATGGAAAACCCGCTTCGTACGAAATCCCAAATTTCTTACACAGCGTCTATAAAACACAATGCGCTGAAATGCAGCTTATTGAGTATTCCGTACAAAGTTTTGATCTAACTGCTCCTTTGAAATGCATTCAACTCCACGTTCAGCGAGAACATCAGCGCCAATGTAGTTTTCAGCTAGCTTTGAAAACCAAGGTTCTGGCACCATTTACAACACGATATACATGTGAGCTATTTGGAAGAAAAACGCAATGCGCTGAAATGCAGCTTATAGAGTATTCCGCACAAAGTAATGATCTAACTGCTCCTTTGAAATGCAGACAACTCCACGTTCAGCGAGAACATCAGCGCCAATGCACTTTTCAGCCACCTTTGAAAACCAAGGTTCTGGCAACATTTACAACACTAAGTACATGTTAGCCATAGGGAAGAAACTCAGAATGTGAAACTGCATCACAATTGAAAACCCGCTTCGTACGAAATCCCACATTTCTCACACAGCGTCTATAAAACACAATGCGCTGAAATGCAGCTTATTGAGTATTCCACACAAAGTAATGAGCTAGCTGCTCCTTTGAAATGCAGACAACTCCACGTTCATCGAGAACATCAGCGCCAGTGCAGTTTTCAGCTACCTTTGAAAACCAAGGTTCTGGCACCATTTACAACACGATATACATGTGAGCTAAAGGGAAGAAACTAAGCATGTGAAACTGATTCACAATTGAAAACCCGATTCGGACGAAATTTCATGTTTCTCAATCGTGTCTATAAAACACAATGTGCTGAAATGCAACTTATTGAGTATTCCGCACAAAGTAATGATCTAGCTGCTCCTTTGAAATGCATTCAACTCAACGTTCAGCAAGAACATCAGTGCCAAAGCAGTTTTCAGCTACCTTTGAAACCAAGGTTCTGGCACCATTTACAACACTTAAGTACATGTTATGTATAGGGTCTATAAATCACAATGCGCTGAAATGCAGCTGATTGAGTATTCTGCACAAAGTAATGATCTAGCTGCTCCTGTGAAATACAGACAACTCCACGTTCAGCGAGAACATTACCGCCAATGCAGTTTTCAGCTACCTTTGAAAACCAAGGTTCTGGCAACATTTACAACACTAAGTACATGTTAGCTATAGGGAAGAAAGAAACACAATGCGTTGAAATTCAGCTTATAGAGTATTCCGCACAAAGTAATGATCTAGCTGCTCCTTTGACAGGCAGACAACTCCACGTTCATCGAGAACATCAGCGTCAATGCAGTTTTCAGCTACCTTTGAAAACCAAGGTTCTGGCACCATTTACTACACGAAGTACATGTTAGCTATAGGGAAGAAAAACACAATGCGCTGAAATGCAGCTTATTGAGTATTCCGCACAAAGTAATGATCTAGCTGCTCCTGTGAAATGCAGACAACTCCACGTTCAGCGAGACCATCAGCGCCAATGCAGTTTTCAGCCACATTTGAAAGCAAAGTTTCTGGCACCATTTACAACACTAAGTACATGTTAGCTATAGGGAAGAAACTCAGAATGTGAAATTGCATCGCAATTGAAAACCCGCTTCGAACGAAATCCCACATTTCTCACACAGCGTCTATAAAACACAATGCGCTGAAATGCAGCTTATTGAGTATTCCACACAAAGTAATGATCTAGCTGCTCCTTTGAAATGCAGACAACTCCACGTTCATCGAGAACATCAGCGCCAACGCAGTTTTCAGCTACCTTTGAAAACCAAGGTTCTGGCACCATTTACAACACTAAGTACATGTTAACTATGGGGAAGAAACTCAGAATGTGAAACTGATTCACAATTGAAAACCCGATTCGGACGAAATTTCACGTTTCTCAATCGTGTGTATAAAACACAATGCGCTGAAATGCAACTTATTGAGTATTCCGCACAAAGCAATGATCTAGCTGCTCCTTTGAAATGCATTCAACTCCACGTTCAGCGAGAACATCAGTGCCAACGCAGTTTTCAGTTACGTTTGAAAACCAAGGTTCTGGCACCAGTTACAACACTAAGTACATGTTAGCTATAGGGAAGAAACTCAGAATGTGAAACTGCTTCACAATGGAAAACTCGCTTCGTACGAAATCCCACATTTCTTACACAGAGTCTATAAAACACAATGCGTTGAAATGCAGCTTATTGAGTATTCCGCACAAAGTAATGATCTAGCTGCACCTTTAAAATGCAGACAACTCCACGTTCAACGAGAACATCAGCGTGAATGCCGCTTTCAGGAAGCTTGAAAACCAAGGTTCAGGCACCATTTACAGCATGAAATACATGTTAGCTATAGGGAAGAAAAACACAATGCGCTGAACTGCAGCTTGTTGAGTATTCCACACAAAGTAATGATCTAACTGCTGCTTTGAAATGCAGACGACTCCCCGTAAAGCGAGAACATCAGCACCACTGCAGTTTTCAGCTACCTTTGAAAACCAAGGTTCTGGCAGGATTTACAACACTAAGTACATATTAAGTATAAGGAAGGAAAACGCAATGCGCTGAAATGCAGCTTATTGAGTATTCCGCACAAAGTAATGATCTAGCTGCTCCTGTGAAATGCAGAAAACTCCACGTTCAGCGAGAACATCAGCACCAACTCAGTTTTCAGCTACCTTTGAAAACCAAGGTTCTGGCACCATTTACAACACTAAGTACGTGTTAGGTATAGGGAAGAAACTCAGAATGTGAAATTGCATCACAATTGAAAACCTGTATCGAACAAAAGCCCTCATTTCTCACACAGCGTCTATAAAACACAATGCTCTGAAATGCAGCTAATTGAGTATTCCGCACAAAGTGATGATGTAGCTGCTCCTTTGAAGTGCAGACAACTCCACGTTCAGCGAGAACATTACCGCCAATGCAGTTTTCAGCTACCTTTGAAAACCAAGGTTCTGGCAACATTTACAACACTAAGTACATGTTAGCTATAGGGAAGAAAGAAACACAATGCGTTGAAATTCAGCTTATAGAGTATTCCGCACAAAGTAATGATCTAGCTGCTCCTTTGACAGACAGACAACTCCACGTTCATCGAGAACATCAGCGTCAATGCAGTTTTCAGCTACCTTTGAAAACCAAGGTTCTGGCACCATTTACTACACGAAGTACATGTTAGCTATAGGAAAGAAACACACAATGCGCTGAAATGCAGCTTATTGAGTATTCCACACAAAGTATTGATCCAACTGCTCCTTTAAAATGCATACAACTCCACGTTCAACGAGAACATCAGCGCCAATGCAGTTTTCAGGTAGCTTTGAAAACCAAGGTTCTGGCACCATTTACTACACGAAGTACATGTTAGCTATAGGGAAGAAAAACACAATGCGCTGAAATTCAGCTTATACATTATTCCACACAAAGTAATGATCTAGCTGCTCCTGTGAAATGCAGACAACTCCACGTTCAGCGAGAACATTACCGCCAATGCAGTTTTCAGCTACCTTTGAAAACCAAGGTTCTGGCAGGATTTACAACACTAAGTACATATTAAGTATAAGGAAGAAAAACGCAATGCGCTGAAATGCAGCTTATTGAGTATTCCGCACAAAGTAATGATCTAGCTGCTCCTGTGAAATGCAGAAAACTCCACGTTCAGCGAGAACATCAGCGCCAACGCAGTTTTCAGCTACCTTTGAAAACCAAGGTTCTGGCACCATTTACAACACTAAGTACATGTTAGCTATAGGGAAGAAACTCAGCATGTGAAACTGCTTCACAATGGAAAACCCGCTTCGTACGAAATCCCAAATTTCTTACACAGCGTCTATAAAACACAATGCGCTGAAATGCAGCTTATTGAGTATTCCGTACAAAGTTTTGATCTAACTGCTCCTTTGAAATGCATTCAACTCCACGTTCAGCGAGAACATCAGCGCCAATGTAGTTTTCAGCTAGCTTTGAAAACCAAGGTTCTGGCACCATTTACAACACGATATACATGTGAGCTATTTGGAAGAAAAACGCAATGCGCTGAAATGCAGCTTATAGAGTATTCCGCACAAAGTAATGATCTAACTGCTCCTTTGAAATGCAGACAACTCCACGTTCAGCGAGAACATCAGCGCCAATGCACTTTTCAGCCACCTTTGAAAACCAAGGTTCTGGCAACATTTACAACACTAAGTACATGTTAGCCATAGGGAAGAAACTCAGAATGTGAAACTGCATCACAATTGAAAACCCGCTTCGTACGAAATCCCACATTTCTCACACAGCGTCTATAAAACACAATGCGCTGAAATGCAGCTTATTGAGTATTCCACACAAAGTAATGAGCTAGCTGCTCCTTTGAAATGCAGACAACTCCACGTTCATCGAGAACATCAGCGCCAGTGCAGTTTTCAGCTACCTTTGAAAACCAAGGTTCTGGCACCATTTACAACACGATATACATGTGAGCTAAAGGGAAGAAACTAAGCATGTGAAACTGATTCACAATTGAAAACCCGATTCGGACGAAATTTCATGTTTCTCAATCGTGTCTATAAAACACAATGTGCTGAAATGCAACTTATTGAGTATTCCGCACAAAGTAATGATCTAGCTGCTCCTTTGAAATGCATTCAACTCAACGTTCAGCAAGAACATCAGTGCCAAAGCAGTTTTCAGCTACCTTTGAAACCAAGGTTCTGGCACCATTTACAACACTTAAGTACATGTTATGTATAGGGTCTATAAATCACAATGCGCTGAAATGCAGCTGATTGAGTATTCTGCACAAAGTAATGATCTAGCTGCTCCTGTGAAATACAGACAACTCCACGTTCAGCGAGAACATTACCGCCAATGCAGTTTTCAGCTACCTTTGAAAACCAAGGTTCTGGCAACATTTACAACACTAAGTACATGTTAGCTATAGGGAAGAAAGAAACACAATGCGTTGAAATTCAGCTTATAGAGTATTCCGCACAAAGTAATGATCTAGCTGCTCCTTTGACAGGCAGACAACTCCACGTTCATCGAGAACATCAGCGTCAATGCAGTTTTCAGCTACCTTTGAAAACCAAGGTTCTGGCACCATTTACTACACGAAGTACATGTTAGCTATAGGGAAGAAAAACACAATGCGCTGAAATGCAGCTTATTGAGTATTCCGCACAAAGTAATGATCTAGCTGCTCCTGTGAAATGCAGACAACTCCACGTTCAGCGAGACCATCAGCGCCAATGCAGTTTTCAGCCACATTTGAAAGCAAAGTTTCTGGCACCATTTACAACACTAAGTACATGTTAGCTATAGGGAAGAAACTCAGAATGTGAAATTGCATCGCAATTGAAAACCCGCTTCGAACGAAATCCCACATTTCTCACACAGCGTCTATAAAACACAATGCGCTGAAATGCAGCTTATTGAGTATTCCACACAAAGTAATGATCTAGCTGCTCCTTTGAAATGCAGACAACTCCACGTTCATCGAGAACATCAGCGCCAACGCAGTTTTCAGCTACCTTTGAAAACCAAGGTTCTGGCACCATTTACAACACTAAGTACATGTTAACTATGGGGAAGAAACTCAGAATGTGAAACTGATTCACAATTGAAAACCCGATTCGGACGAAATTTCACGTTTCTCAATCGTGTGTATAAAACACAATGCGCTGAAATGCAACTTATTGAGTATTCCGCACAAAGCAATGATCTAGCTGCTCCTTTGAAATGCATTCAACTCCACGTTCAGCGAGAACATCAGTGCCAACGCAGTTTTCAGTTACGTTTGAAAACCAAGGTTCTGGCACCAGTTACAACACTAAGTACATGTTAGCTATAGGGAAGAAACTCAGAATGTGAAACTGCTTCACAATGGAAAACTCGCTTCGTACGAAATCCCACATTTCTTACACAGAGTCTATAAAACACAATGCGTTGAAATGCAGCTTATTGAGTATTCCGCACAAAGTAATGATCTAGCTGCACCTTTAAAATGCAGACAACTCCACGTTCAACGAGAACATCAGCGTCAATGCCGCTTTCAGGAAGCTTGAAAACCAAGGTTCAGGCACCATTTACAGCATGAAATACATGTTAGCTATAGGGAAGAAAAACACAATGCGCTGAACTGCAGCTTGTTGAGTATTCCACACAAAGTAATGATCTAACTGCTGCTTTGAAATGCAGACGACTCCCCGTAAAGCGAGAACATCAACACCACTGCAGTTTTCAGCTACCTTTGAAAACCAAGGTTCTGGCAGGATTTACAACACTAAGTACATATTAAGTATAAGGAAGAAAAACGCAATGCGCTGAAATGCAGCTTATTGAGTATTCCGCACAAAGTAATGATCTAGCTGCTCCTGTGAAATGCAGACAACTCCACGTTCAGCGAGACCATCAGCGCCAATGCAGTTTTCAGCCACATTTGAAAGCAAAGTTTCTGGCACCATTTACAACACTAAGTACATGTTAGTTATAGGGAAGAAACTCAGAATGTGAAATTGCATCGCAATTGAAAACCCGCTTCGAACGAAATCCCACATTTCTCACACAGCGTCTATAAAACACAATGCGCTGAAATGCAGCTTATTGAGTATTCCACACAAAGTAATGATCTAGCTGCTCCTTTGAAATGCAGACAACTCCACGTTCATCGAGAACATCAGCGCCAACGCAGTTTTCAGCTACCTTTGAAAACCAAGGTTCTGGCACCATTTACAACACTAAGTACATGTTAACTATAGGGAAGAAACTCAGAATGTGAAACTGATTCACAATTGAAAACCCGGTTCGGACGAAATTTCACGTTTCTCAATCGTGTGTATAAAACACAATGCGCTGAAATGCAACTTATTGAGTATTCCGCACAAAGCAATGATCTAGCTGCTCCTTTGAAATGCATTCAACTCCACGTTCAGCGAGAACATCAGTGCCAACGCAGTTTTCAGTTACGTTTGAAAACCAAGGTTCTGGCACCAGTTACAACACTAAGTACATGTTAGCTATAGGGAAGAAACTCAGAATGTGAAACTGCTTCACAATGGAAAACTCGCTTCGTACGAAATCCCACATTTCTTACACAGAGTCTATAAAACACAATGCGTTGAAATGCAGCTTATTGAGTATTCCGCACAAAGTAATGATCTAGCTGCACCTTTAAAATGCAGACAACTCCACGTTCAACGAGAACATCAGCGTGAATGCCGCTTTCAGGAAGCTTGAAAACCAAGGTTCAGGCACCATTTACAGCATGAAATACATGTTAGCTATAGGGAAGAAAAACACAATGCGCTGAACTGCAGCTTGTTGAGTATTCCACACAAAGTAATGATCTAACTGCTGCTTTGAAATGCAGACGACTCCCCGTAAAGCGAGAACATCAGCACCACTGCAGTTTTCAGCTACCTTTGAAAACCAAGGTTCTGGCAGGATTTACAACACTAAGTACATATTAAGTATAAGGAAGAAAAACGCAATGCGCTGAAATGCAGCTTATTGAGTATTCCGCACAAAGTAATGATCTAGCTGCTCCTGTGAAATGCAGAAAACTCCACGTTCAGCGAGAACATCAGCACCAACTCAGTTTTCAGCTACCTTTGAAAACCAAGGTTCTGGCACCATTTACAACACTAAGTACATGTTAGCTATAGGGAAGAAACTCAGCATGTGAAACTGCTTCACAATGGAAAACCCGCTTCGTACGAAATCCCAAATTTCTTACACAGCGTCTATAAAACACAATGCGCTGAAATGCAGCTTATTGAGTATTCCGTACAAAGTATTGATCTAACTGCTCCTTTGAAATGCATTCAACTCCACGTTCAGCGAGAACATCAGCGCCAATGTAGTTTTCAGCTAGCTTTGAAAACCAAGGTTCTGGCACCATTTACAACACGATATACATGTGAGCTATTTGGAAGAAAAACGCAATGCGCTGAAATGCAGCTTATAGAGTATTCCGCACAAAGTAATGATCTAACTGCTCCTTTGAAATGCAGACAACTCCACGTTCAGCGAGAACATCAGCGCCAATGCACTTTTCAGCCACCTTTGAAAACCAAGGTTCTGGCAACATTTACAACACTAAGTACATGTTAGCCATAGGGAAGAAACTCAGAATGTGAAACTGCATCACAATTGAAAACCCGCTTCGAACGAAATCCCACATTTCTCACACAGCGTCTATAAAACACAATGCGCTGAAATGCAGCTTATTGAGTATTCCACACAAAGTAATGATCTAACTGCTCCTTTGAAATGCAGACAACTCCACGTTCATCGAGAACATCAGCGCCAGTGCAGTTTTCAGCTACCTTTGAAAACCAAGGTTCTGGCACCATTTACAACACGATATACATGTGAGCTAAAGGGAAGAAACTAAGCATGTGAAACTGATTCACAATTGAAAACCCGATTCGGACGAAATTTCATGTTTCTCAATCGTGTCTATAAAACACAATGTGCTGAAATGCAACTTATTGAGTATTCCGCACAAAGTAATGATCTAGCTGCTCCTTTGAAATGCATTCAACTCAACGTTCAGCAAGAACATCAGTGCCAAAGCAGTTTTCAGCTACCTTTGAAAACCAAGGTTCTGGCACCAGTTACAACACTAAGTACATGTTAGCTATAGGGAAGAAACTCAGAATGTGAAACTGCTTCACAATGGAAAACCCGCTTCGTACGAAATCCCACATTTCTTACACAGAGTCTATAAAACACAATGCGTTGAAATGCAGCTTATTGAGTATTCCGCACAAAGTAATGATCTAGCTGCACCTTTAAAATGCAGACAACTCCACGTTCAACGATAACATCAGCGTCAATGCCGCTTTCAGGAAGCTTGAAAACCAAGGTTCTGGCACCATTTACAGCATGAAATACATGTTAGCTATAGGGAAGAAAAACACAATGCGCTGAACTGCAGCTTTTGAGTATTCCACACAAAGTAATGATCTAACTGCTGCTTTGAAATGCAGACAACTCCCCGTAAAGCGAGAACATCAGCACCACTGCAGTTTTCAGCTACCTTTGAAAACCAAGGTTCTGGCAGGATTTACAACACTAAGTACATATTAAGTATAAGGAAGAAAAACGCAATGCGCTGAAATGCAGCTTATTGAGTATTCCGCACAAAGTAATGATCTAGCTGCTCCTGTGAAATGCAGAAAACTCCACGTTCAGCGAGAACATCAGCACCAACTCAGTTTTCAGCTACCTTTGAAAACCAAGGTTCTGGCACCATTTACAACACTAAGTACGTGTTAGGTATAGGGAAGAAACTCAGAATGTGAAATTGCATCACAATTGAAAACCTGTATCGAACAAAAGCCCTCATTTCTCACACAGCGTCTATAAAACACAATGCTCTGAAATGCAGCTAATTGAGTATTCCGCACAAAGTGATGATGTAGCTGCTCCTTTGAAGTGCAGACAACTCCACGTTCAGCGAGAACATTACCGCCAATGCAGTTTTCAGCTACCTTTGAAAACCAAGGTTCTGGCAACATTTACAACACTAAGTACATGTTAGCTATAGGGAAGAAAGAAACACAATGCGTTGAAATTCAGCTTATAGAGTATTCCGCACAAAGTAATGATCTAGCTGCTCCTTTGACAGGCAGACAACTCCACGTTCATCGAGAACATCAGCGTCAATGCAGTTTTCAGCTACCTTTGAAAACCAAGGTTCTGGCACCATTTACTACACGAAGTACATGTTAGCTATAGGGAAGAAAAACACAATGCGCTGAAATGCAGCTTATTGAGTATTCCGCACAAAGTAATGATCTAGCTGCTCCTGTGAAATGCAGACAACTCCACGTTCAGCGAGACCATCAGCGCCAATGCAGTTTTCAGCCACATTTGAAAGCAAAGTTTCTGGCACCATTTACAACACTAAGTACATGTTAGCTATAGGGAAGAAACTCAGAATGTGAAACTGCATCGCAATTGAAAACCCGCTTCGAACGAAATCCCACATTTCTCACACAGCGTCTATAAAACACAATGCGCTGAAATGCAGCTTATTGAGTATTCCACACAAAGTAATGATCTAGCTGCTCCTTTGACATGCAGACAACTCCACGTTCAGCGAGAACATCAGCGCCAGTGCAGTTTTCAGCTACCTTTGAAAACCAAGGTTCTGGCACCATTTACAACACTTAAGTACATGTTAGGTATAGGGAAGAAACTCATAATGTGAAACTGCTTCACAATGGAAAATCCAATTCGAACGAAAGACCTTATTTCTTACACAGCGTCTGGAAAACACAATGCGCTGACATGCAGCTTGTTGAGTATTCCACACAAAGTAATGTTCTAGCTGTTCCTTTGAAATGCAGACAACTCCACGTTCAGCGAGAACATCAGCGCCAACGCAGTTTTCAGCTACCTTTGAAAACCAAGGTTCTGGCACCATTTACAGCACCAAATACATGTTAGATATAGGGAGGAAACACAGAATGTGAACTGATTCACAATTGAAAACCAAATTCGGACGAAATTCCACGTTTCTCAATCGTGTGTATAAAACACAATGCGCTGAAATGCAACTTATTGAGTATTCCGCACAAAGTAATGATCTAGCTGCTCCTTTGAAATGCATTCAACTCCACGTTCAGCGAGAACATCAGTGCCAACGCAGTTTTCAGCTAGCTTTGAAAACCAAGGTTCTGGCACCATTTACAACACTAAGTACATGTTAGCTATAGGGAAGAAAAACACAATGCGCTGAATGCATCTTATTGAGCATTCCGCACAAAGTAATGATCTAGCTGCTTCTTTGAAATGCAGACAACTCCACGTTCAGCCAGAACATCAGCGCCAATGCAGTTTTCAGGTAGCTTTGAAAACCAGGGTTCTGGCACCATTTACTACACGAAGTACATGTTAGCTATAGGGAAGAAAAACACAATGCGCTGAAATTCAGCTTATACATTATTCCACACAAAGTAATGATCTAGCTGCTCCTGTGAAATGCAGACAACTCCACGTTCAGCGAGAACATCAGCGCCAATGCAGTTTTCAGCTACCTTTGAAAACCAAGGTTCTGGCACCATTTACAACACTTAAGTACATGTTAGCCATAGCGTCTATAAAACACAATGCGCTGAAATGCAGCTTATTGAGTATTCCGCACAATGTAATGATCTAGCTGCTCCTTTGTAATGCAGTCAACTCCACGTTCAACGATAACATCAGCGTCAATGCCGCTTTCAGGAAGCTTGAAAACCAAGGTTCAGGCACCATTTACAGCATGAAATACATGTTAGCTATAGGGAAGAAAAACACAATGCGCTGAACTGCAGCTTGTTGAGTATTCCACACAAAGTAATGATCTAACTGCTGCTTTGAAATGCAGACAACTCCCCGTAAAGCGAGAACATCAGCACCACTGCAGTTTTCAGCTACCTGTGAAAACCAAGGTTCTGGCAGGATTTACAACACTAAGTACATATTAAGTATAAGGAAGAAAAACGCAATGCGCTGAAATGCAGCTTATTGAGTATTCCACACAAAGTAATGAGCTAGCTGCTCCTTTGAAATGCAGACAACTCCACGTTCATCGAGAACATCAGCGCCAGTGCAGTTTTCAGCTAGCTTTGAAAACCAATGTTCTGGCACCATTTACAACACTAAGTACATGTTAACTATAGGGAAGAAACTAAGCATGTGAAACTGATTCACAATTGAAAACCCGATTCGGACGAAATTTCATGTTTCTCAATCGTGTCTATAAAACACAATGTGCTAAAATGCAACTTATTGAGTATTCCGCACAAAGTAATGATCTAGCTGCTCCTTTGAAATGCATTCAACTCCACGTTCAGCAAGAACATCAGTGCCAAAGCAGTTTTCAGCTACCTTTGAAACCAAGGTTCTGGCACCATTTACAACACTTAAGTACAGGTTATGTATAGGGTCTATAAATCACAATGCGCTGAAATGCAGCTGATTGAGTATTCTGCACAAAGTAATGATCTAGCTGCTCCTGTGAAATGCAGACAACTCCACGTTCAGCGAGAACATTACCGCCAACGCAGTTTTCAGCTACCTTTGAAAACCAAGGTTCTGGCAACATTTACAACACTAAGTACATGTTAGCTATAGGGAAGAAAGAAACAATGCGTTGAAATTCAGCTTATAGAGAATTCCGCACAAAGTAATGATCTAGCTGCTCCTTTGACATGCAGACAACTCCACGTTCAGCGAGAACATCAGCGCCAGTGCAGTTTTCAGCTACCTTTGAAAACCAAGGTTCAGGCACCATTTACAACACTTAAGTACATGTTAGGTATAGGGAAGAAACTCATAATGTGAAACTGCTACACAATGGAAAATCCAATTCGAACGAAAGACCTTATTTCTTACACAGCGTCTGGAAAACACAAGGCGCTGACATGCAGCTTGTTGAGTATTCCACACAAAGTAATGTTCTAGCTGTTCCTTTGAAATGCAGACAACTCCACGTTCAGCGAGAACATCAGCGCCAACGCAGTTTTCAGCTACCTTTGAAAACCAAGGTTCTGGCACCATTTACAGCATCAAATACATGTTAGCTATAGGGAAGAAACACAGAATGTGAACTGATTCACAATTGAAAACCAAATTCGGACGAAATTCCACGTTTCTCAATCGTGTGTATAAAACACAATGCGCTGAAATGCAACTTATTGAGTATTCCGCACAAAGTAATGATCTAGCTGCTCCTTTGAAATGCATTCAACTCCACGTTCAGCGAGAACATCAGTGCCAACGCAGTTTTCAGCTAGCTTTGAAAACCAAGGTTCTGGCACCATTTACAACACTAAGTACATGTTAGCTATAGGGAAGAAAAACACAATGCGCTGAATGCATCTTATTGAGCATTCCGCACAAAGTAATGATCTAGCTGCTTCTTTGAAATGCAGACAACTCCACTTTCAGCGAGAACATCAGCGCCGGCGCAGTTTTCAGCTACCCTTGAAAACCAAGCTTCTGGCACTATTTACAGCACGAAATACATGTTAGCTATAGGGAAGAAACTCAGAATGTGAAACTGATTCACAATTGAAAACCCAATTCGGACGAAATTCCACGTTTCTCAAACGTGTGTATAAAACACAATGCGCTGAAATGCAGCTTGTTGAGTATTCCGCACAAAGTAATGATCTAGCTGCCCTTTGAAATGCAGACAACTCCACGTTCAGCGAGAACATCAGCGCCAGTGCAGTTTTCAGCTACCTTTGAAAACCAAGGTTCTGGCACCATTTACAACACTAAGTACACGTTAGCTATAGGAAAGAAACACACAATGCGCTGAAATGCAGCTTATTGAGTATTCCACACAAAGTATTGATCCAACTGCTCCTTTAAAATGCATACAACTCCACGTTCAACGAGAACATCAGCGCCAATGCAGTTTTCAGGTAGCTTTGAAAACCAAGGTTCTGGCACCATTTACTACACGAAGCACATGTTAGCTATAGGGAAGAAAAACA
This sequence comes from Ochotona curzoniae, assembly GCF_017591425.1. Taxonomy (NCBI): domain Eukaryota; kingdom Metazoa; phylum Chordata; class Mammalia; order Lagomorpha; family Ochotonidae; genus Ochotona; species Ochotona curzoniae. Next base: position 9,946 of record NW_024466298.1, on the reverse strand, counting down.
CAATGCGCTGAAATTCAGCTTATACATTATTCCACACAAAGTAATGATCTAGCTGCTCCTGTGAAATGCAGACAACTCCACGTTCAGCGAGAACATTACCGCCAATGCAGTTTTCAGCTACCTTTGAAAACCAAGGTTCTGGCACCATTTACAACACTTAAGTACATGTTAGCCATAGCGTCTATAAAACACACTGCGCTGAAATGCAGCTTATTGAGTATTCCGCACAATGTAATGATCTAGCTGCTCCTTTGTAATGCAGTCAACTCCACGTTCAACGATAACATCAGCGTCAATGCCGCTTTCAGGAAGCTTGAAAACCAAGGTTCTGGCACCATTTACAGCATGAAATGCATGTTAGCTATAGGGAAGAAAAACACAATGCGCTGAACTGCAGCTTGTTGAGTATTCCACACAAAGTAATGATCTAACTGCTGCTTTGAAATGCAGACAACTCCCCGTAAAGCGAGAACATCAGCACCACTGCAGTTTTCAGCTACCTTTGAAAACCAAGGTTCTGGCAGGATTTACAACACTAAGTACATATTAAGTATAAGGAAGAAAAACGCAATGCGCTGAAATGCACCTTATTGAGTATTCCGCACAAAGTAATGATCTAGCTGCTCCTGTGAAATGCAGACAACTCCACGTTCAGCGAGAACATCAGCGCCAACGCAGTTTTCAGCTACCTTTGAAAACCAAGGTTCTGGCACCATTTACAACACTAAGTACATGTTAGCTATAGGGAAGAAACTCAGCATGTGAAACTGCTTCACAATGGAAAACCCGCTTCGTACGAAATCCCAAATTTCTTACACAGCGTCTATAAAACACAATGCGCTGAAATGCAGCTTATTCAGTATTCCGCACAAAGTTTTGATCTAACTACTCCTTTGAAATGCATTCAACTCCACGTTCAGCGAGAACATCAGCGCCAATGTAGTTTTCAGCTAGCTTTGAAAACCAAGGTTCTGGCACCATTTACAACACGATATACATGTGAGCTATTTGGAAGAAAAACGCAATGCGCTGAAATGCAGCTTATAGAGTATTCCGCACAAAGTAATGATCTAACTGCTCCTTTGAAATGCAGACAACTCCACGTTCAGCGAGAACATCAGCGCCAATGCACTTTTCAGCCACCTTTGAAAACCAAGGTTCTGGCAACATTTACAACACTAAGTACATGTTAGCCATAGGGAAGAAACTCAGAATGTGAAACTGCATCACAATTGAAAACCCGCTTCGAACGAAATCCCACATTTCTCACACAGCGTCTATAAAACACAATGCGCTGAAATGCAGCTTATTGAGTATTCCACACAAAGTAATGATCTAGCTGCTCCTTTGAAATGCATTCAACTCAACGTTCAGCAAGAACATCAGTGCCAAAGCAGTTTTCAGCTACCTTTGAAACCAAGGTTCTGGCACCATTTACAACACTTAAGTACATGTTATGTATAGGGTCTATAAATCACAATGCGCTGAAATGCAGCTGATTGAGTATTCTGCACAAAGTAATGATCTAGCTGCTCCTGTGAAATACAGACAACTCCACGTTCAGCGAGAACATTACCGCCAATGCAGTTTTCAGCTACCTTTGAAAACCAAGGTTCTGGCAACATTTACAACACTAAGTACATGTTAGCTATAGGGAAGAAAGAAACACAATGCGTTGAAATTCAGCTTATAGAGTATTCCGCACAAAGTAATGATCTAGCTGCTCCTTTGACAGGCAGACAACTCCACGTTCATCGAGAACATCAGCGTCAATGCAGTTTTCAGCTACCTTTGAAAACCAAGGTTCTGGCACCATTTACTACACGAAGTACATGTTAGCTATAGGGAAGAAAAACACAATGCGCTGAAATGCAGCTTATTGAGTATTCCGCACAAAGTAATGATCTAGCTGCTCCTGTGAAATGCAGACAACTCCACGTTCAGCGAGACCATCAGCGCCAATGCAGTTTACAGCCACCTTTGAAAACTAAGTTTCTGGCACCGTTTACAACACTAAGTACATGTTAGCTATAGGGAAGAAACTCAGAATGTGAAACTGCATCGCAATTGAAAACCCGCTTCGAACGAAATCCCACATTTCTCACACAGCGTCTATAAAACACAATGCGCTGAAATGCAGCTTATTGAGTATTCCACACAAAGTAATGATCTAGCTGCTCCTTTGAAATGCAGACAACTCCACGTTCATCGAGAACATCAGCGCCAACGCAGTTTTCAGCTACCTTTGAAAACCAAGGTTCTGGCACCATTTACAACACTAAGTACATGTTAACTATAGGGAAGAAACTCAGAATGTGAAACTGATTCACAATTGAAAACCCGATTCGGACGAAATTTCACGTTTCTCAATCGTGTGTATAAAACACAATGCGCTGAAATGCAACTTATTGAGTATTCCGCACAAAGCAATGATCTAGCTGCTCCTTTGAAATGCATTCAACTCCACGTTCAGCGAGAACATCAGTGCCAACGCAGTTTTCAGTTACGTTTGAAAACCAAGGTTCTGGCACCAGTTACAACACTAAGTACATGTTAGCTATAGGGAAGAAACTCAGAATGTGAAACTGCTTCACAATGGAAAACCCGCTTCGTACGAAATCCCACATTTCTTACACAGAGTCTATAAAACACAATGCGTTGAAATGCAGCTTATTGAGTATTCCGCACAAAGTAATGATCTAGCTGCACCTTTAAAATGCAGACAACTCCACGTTCAACGATAACATCAGCGTCAATGCCGCTTTCAGGAAGCTTGAAAACCAAGGTTCAGGCACCATTTACAGCATGAAATACATGTTAGCTATAGGGAAGAAAAACACAATGCGCTGAACTGCAGCTTTTTGAGTATTCCACACAAAGTAATGATCTAACTGCTGCTTTGAAATGCAGACAACTCCCCGTAAAGCGAGAACATCAGCACCACTGCAGTTTTCAGCTACCTTTGAAAACCAAGGTTCTGGCAGGATTTACAACACTAAGTACATATTAAGTATAAGGAAGAAAAACGCAATGCGCTGAAATGCAGCTTATTGAGTATTCCGCACAAAGTAATGATCTAGCTGCTCCTGTGAAATGCAGAAAACTCCACGTTCAGCGAGAACATCAGCACCAACTCAGTTTTCAGCTACCTTTGAAAACCAAGGTTCTGGCACCATTTACAACACTAAGTACGTGTTAGGTATAGGGAAGAAACTCAGAATGTGAAATTGCATCACAATTGAAAACCTGTATCGAACAAAAGCCCTCATTTCTCACACAGCGTCTATAAAACACAATGCTCTGAAATGCAGCTAATTGAGTATTCCGCACAAAGTGATGATGTAGCTGCTCCTTTGAAGTGCAGACAACTCCACGTTCAGCGAGAACATTACCGCCAATGCAGTTTTCAGCTACCTTTGAAAACCAAGGTTCTGGCAACATTTACAACACTAAGTACATGTTAGCTATAGGGAAGAAAGAAACACAATGCGTTGAAATTCAGCTTATAGAGTATTCCGCACAAAGTAATGATCTAGCTGCTCCTTTGACAGGCAGACAACTCCACGTTCATCGAGAACATCAGCGTCAATGCAGTTTTCAGCTACCTTTGAAAACCAAGGTTCTGGCACCATTTACTACACGAAGTACATGTTAGCTATAGGGAAGAAAAACACAATGCGCTGAAATGCAGCTTATTGAGTATTCCGCACAAAGTAATGATCTAGCTGCTCCTGTGAAATGCAGACAACTCCACGTTCAGCGAGACCATCAGCGCCAATGCAGTTTTCAGCCACATTTGAAAGCAAAGTTTCTGGCACCATTTACAACACTAAGTACATGTTAGCTATAGGGAAGAAACTCAGAATGTGAAACTGCATCGCAATTGAAAACCCGCTTCGAACGAAATCCCACATTTCTCACACAGCGTCTATAAAACACAATGCGCTGAAATGCAGCTTATTGAGTATTCCACACAAAGTAATGATCTAACTGCTCATTTGAAATGCAGACAACTCCACGTTCATCGAGAACATCAGCGCCAACGCAGTTTTCAGCTACCTTTGAAAACCAAGGTTCTGGCACCATTTACATCACTAAGTACATGTTAACTATAGGGAAGAAACTCAGAATGTGAAACTGATTCACAATTGAAAACCCGATTCGGACGAAATTTCACGTTTCTCAATCGTGTGTATAAAACACAATGCGCTGAAATGCAACTTATTGAGTATTCCGCACAAAGCAATGATCTAGCTGCTCCTTTGAAATGCAGACAACTCCACGTTCAGCGAGAACATCAGTGCCAACGCAGTTTTCAGTTACGTTTGAAAACCAAGGTTCTGGCACCAGTTACAACACTAAGTACATGTTAGCTATAGGGAAGAAACTCAGAATGTGAAACTGCTTCACAATGGAAAACCCGCTTCGTACGAAATCCCACATTTCTTACACAGAGTCTATAAAACACAATGCGTTGAAATGCAGCTTATTGAGTATTCCGCACAAAGTAATGATCTAGCTGCACCTTTAAAATGCAGACAACTCCACGTTCAACGAGAACATCAGCGACAACGCAGTTTTCAGCTACCTTTGAAAACCAAGGTTCTGGCACCATTTACAACACGATATACATGTTAGCTATATGGAAGAAAAACGCAATGCGCTGAAATGCAGATTATTGAGTATTCCACACAAAGTAATGATCTAGCTGCTCCTTTGAAATGCAGACAACTCCACGTTCAGCGAGAACATCAGCGCCAATGCAGTGTTCAGCTACCTTTGAAAACCAAGGTTCTGGCACCATTTACAACACTTAAGTACATGTTAGCCATAGGGAAGAAACTCAGAATGTGAAACTGCTTCACAATGGAAAATCCGATTTGAACGAAAGACCTTATTTCTCACACGCCGTCTGTAAAACACAATGCGCTGAAATGCAGCTTATCGTGTATTCCGCACAAAGTATTGATCTAGCTGCTCCTATGAAATGTATTCAACTCCACGTTCAGCGAGAACATCAGTGCCAAAGAATTTTTCAGCTAGGTTTGAAAACCAAGGTTCTGGCACCATTTACAACACTAAGTACATGTTAGCTATTTGGAAGAAACTCAGAATGTGAAAATGCTTCACAATGGAAAACCCGCTTCGTAAGAAATCCCACATTTCTCACACAGCATCTATAAAACACAATGCGCTGAAATGCAGCTTATTGAGTATTCCGCACAAAGTTTTGGTCTCGCTGCTGCTTTGAAATGCATACAACTCCACGTTCATCAAGAACATCAGCGACAACGCAGTTTTCAGCTACCTTTGAAAACCAACGTTCTGGCACCATTTACAACACGAAGTACATGTTAGCTATAGGGAAGAAAAACACAATGCGCTGAAATGCAGCTTATTGACCATTCCGCACAAAGTAATGATCTAGCTGCTCCTTTGAAATGCAGACAACTCCACTTTCAGCGAGAACATCAGCGCCAGCGCAGTTTTCAGCCACCTTTGAAAACCAAGGTTCTGGCACCATTTACAGCACAAAATACATGTTAGCTATAGGGAAGAAACTCAGAATGTGAAACTGATTCACAATTGAAAACCCAATTCGGACGAAATTCCACGTTTCTCAATCGTGTGTATAAAACACAATGCGCTGAAATGCAGCTTATTGAGTATTCCACACAAAGTAATGATCTAGCTGCTCCTTTGAAATGCATTCAACTCCACGTTCAGCGGGAACATCAGTGCCAACGCAGTTTTCAGCTACCTTTGAAAACCAAGGTTCTGGCACCATTTACAACACTAAGTACATGTTAGCTATAGGGAAGAAAAACACAATGCCTTGAAATGCAGCTTGCTGAGTATTCCGCACAAAGTAATGATCTAGCTGCTCCTGTGAAATGCAGACTACTCCACGTTCAGCGAGAACATCAGCGCCAGCGCAGTTTCAGTTACCTTTGAAAACTAAGTTTCTGGCACCATTTACAACACTAAGTACATGTTAGCTATAGGAAAGAAACTCAGAATGTGAAACTGCATCACAATGGAAAACCCGCTTCGAACGAAATCTCTCATTTCTCACACAGCGTCTGTAAAACACAATGCACTGAAATGCAGCTTATTGACTATTCCGCACAAAGTAATGATCTGGCTGCTCCTTTGAAATGCAGACAACTCCATGTTCAGCGAGAACATCAGCGCCAACGCAGTTTTCAGCTACCTTTGAAAACCAAGGTTCTGGCACCATTTACAACACTAAGTACATGTTAACTATAGGGAAGAAACTCAGAATGTGAAACTGATTCACAATTGAAAACCCGATTCGGACGAAATTTCACGTTTCTCAATCGTGTGTATAAAACACAATGCGCTGAAATGCAACTTATTGAGTATTCCGCACAAAGCAATGATCTAGCTGCTCCTTTGAAATGCATTCAACTCCACGTTCAGCGAGAACATCAGTGCCAACGCAGTTTTCAGTTACGTTTGAAAACCAAGGTTCTGGCACCATTTACAACACTAAGTACATGTTAGCTATAGGGAAGAAACTCAGAATGTGAAACTGCTTCACAATGGAAAACCCGCTTCGTACGAAATCCCACATTTCTTACACAGAGTCTATAAAACACAATGCGTTGAAATGCAGCTTATTGAGTATTCCGCACAAAGTAATGATCTAGCTGCACCTTTAAAATGCAGACAACTCCACGTTCAACGATAACATCAGCGTCAATGCCGCTTTCAGGAAGCTTGAAAACCAAGGTTCTGGCACCATTTACAGCATGAAATACATGTTAGCTATAGGGAAGAAAAACACAATGCGCTGAACTGCAGCTTTTTGAGTATTCCACACAAAGTAATGATCTAACTGCTGCTTTGAAATGCAGACAACTCCCCGTAAAGCGAGAACATCAGCACCACTGCAGTTTTCAGCTACCTTTGAAAACCAAGGTTCTGGCAGGATTTACAACACTAAGTACATATTAAGTATAAGGAAGAAAAACGCAATGCGCTGAAATGCAGCTTATTGAGTATTCCGCACAAAGTAATGATCTAGCTGCTCCTGTGAAATGCAGAAAACTCCACGTTCAGCGAGAACATCAGCACCAACTCAGTTTTCAGCTACCTTTGAAAACCAAGGTTCTGGCACCATTTACAACACTAAGTACGTGTTAGGTATAGGGAAGAAACTCAGAATGTGAAATTGCATCACAATTGAAAACCTGTATCGAACAAAAGCCCTCATTTCTCACACAGCGTCTATAAAACACAATGCTCTGAAATGCAGCTAATTGAGTATTCCGCACAAAGTGATGATGTAGCTGCTCCTTTGAAGTGCAGACAACTCCACGTTCAGCGAGAACATTACCGCCAATGCAGTTTTCAGCTACCTTTGAAAACCAAGGTTCTGGCAACATTTACAACACTAAGTACATGTTAGCTATAGGGAAGAAAGAAACACAATGCGTTGAAATTCAGCTTATAGAGTATTCCGCACAAAGTAATGATCTAGCTGCTCCTTTGACAGGCAGACAACTCCACGTTCATCGAGAACATCAGCGTCAATGCAGTTTTCAGCTACCTTTGAAAACCAAGGTTCTGGCACCATTTACTACACGAAGTACATGTTAGCTATAGGGAAGAAAAACACAATGCGCTGAAATGCAGCTTATTGAGTATTCCGCACAAAGTAATGATCTAGCTGCTCCTGTGAAATGCAGACAACTCCACGTTCAGCGAGACCATCAGCGCCAATGCAGTTTTCAGCCACATTTGAAAGCAAAGTTTCTGGCACCATTTACAACACTAAGTACATGTTAGCTATAGGGAAGAAACTCAGAATGTGAAACTGCATCGCAATTGAAAACCCGCTTCGAACGAAATCCCAAATTTCTCACACAGCGTCTATAAAACACAATGCGCTGAAATGCAGCTTATTGAGTATTCCACACAAAGTAATGATCTAACTGCTCATTTGAAATGCAGACAACTCCACGTTCATCGAGAACATCAGCGCCAACGCAGTTTTCAGCTACCTTTGAAAACCAAGGTTCTGGCACCATTTACATCACTAAGTACATGTTAACTATAGGGAAGAAACTCAGAATGTGAAACTGATTCACAATTGAAAACCCGATTCGGACGAAATTTCACGTTTCTCAATCGTGTGTATAAAACACAATGCGCTGAAATGCAACTTATTGAGTATTCCGCACAAAGCAATGATCTAGCTGCTCCTTTGAAATGCATTCAACTCCACGTTCAGCGAGAACATCAGTGCCAACGCAGTTTTCAGTTACGTTTGAAAACCAAGGTTCTGGCACCAGTTACAACACTAAGTACATGTTAGCTATAGGGAAGAAACTCAGAATGTGAAACTGCTTCACAATGGAAAACCCGCTTCGTACGAAATCCCACATTTCTTACACAGAGTCTATAAAACACAATGCGTTGAAATGCAGCTTATTGAGTATTCCGCACAAAGTAATGATCTAGCTGCACCTTTAAAATGCAGACAACTCCACGTTCATCGAGAACATCAGCGACAACGCAGTTTTCAGCTACCTTTGAAAACCAAGGTTCTGGCACCATTTACAACACGATATACATGTTAGCTATATGGAAGAAAAACGCAATGCGCTGAAATGCAGATTATTGAGTATTCCACACAAAGTAATGATCTAACTGCTCCTTTGAAATGCAGACAACTCCACGTTCAGCGAGAACATCAGCGCCAATGCAGTGTTCAGCTACCTTTGAAAACCAAGGTTCTGGCACCATTTACAACACTTAAGTACATGTTAGCCATAGGGAAGAAACTCAGAATGTGAAACTGCTTCACAATGGAAAATCCGATTTGAACGAAAGACCTTATTTCTCACACGGCGTCTGTAAAACACAATGCGCTGAAATGCAGCTTATCGTGTATTCCGCACAAAGTATTGATCTAGCTGCTCCTATGAAATGTATTCAACTCCACGTTCAGCGAGAACATCAGTGCCAAAGCATTTTTCAGCTAGGTTTGAAAACCAAGGTTCTGGCACCATTTACAACACTAAGTACATGTTAGCTATTTGGAAGAAACTCAGAATGTGAAAATGCTTCACAATGGAAAACCCGCTTCGTAAGAAATCCCACATTTCTCACACAGCATCTATAAAACACAATGCGCTGAAATGCAGCTTATTGAGTATTCCGCACAAAGTTTTGGTCTCGCTGCTGCTTTGAAATGCATACAACTCCACGTTCATCAAGAACATCAGCGACAACGCAGTTTTCAGCTACCTTTGAAAACCAAGGTTCTGGCACCATTTACAACACGAAGTACATGTTAGCTATAGGGAAGAAAAACACAATGCGCTGAAATGCAGCTTATTGACCATTCCGCACAAAGTAATGATCTAGCTGCTCCTTTGAAATGCAGACAACTCCACTTTCAGCGAGAACATCAGCGCCAGCGCAGTTTTCAGCCACCTTTGAAAACCAAGGTTCTGGCACCATTTACAGCACAAAATACATGTTAGCTATAGGGAAGAAACTCAGAAAGTGAAACTGATTCACAATTGAAAACCCAATTCGGACGAAATTCCACGTTTCTCAATCGTGTGTATAAAACACAATGCGCTGAAATGCAGCTTATTGAGTATTCCGCACAAAGTAATGATCTAGCTGCTCCTTTGAAATGCATTCAACTCCACGTTCAGCGGGAACATCAGTGCCAACGCAGTTTTCAGCTACCTTTGAAAACCAAGGTTCTGGCACCATTTACAACACTAAGTACATGTTAGCTATAGGGAAGAAAAACACAATGCCTTGAAATGCAGCTTGCTGAGTATTCCGCACAAAGTAATGATCTAGCTGCTCCTGTGAAACGCAGACTACTCCACGTTCAGCGAGAACATCAGCGACAGCGCAGTTTCAGTTACCTTTGAAAACTAAGTTTCTGGCACCA
>NW_024466297.1:0-11610 GCF_017591425.1 Ochotona curzoniae | reverse complement strand
AGCTACCTTTGAAACCAAGGTTCTGGCACCATTTACAACACTTAAGTACATGTTATGTATAGGGTCTATAAATCACAATGCGCTGAAATGCAGCTGATTGAGTATTCCGCACAAAGTAATGATCTAGCTGCTCCTGTGAAATGCAGACAACTCCACGTTCAGCGAGAACATTACCGCCAATGCAGTTTTCAGCTACCTTTGAAAACCAAGGTTCTGGCACCATTTACAACACTAAGTACATGTTAGCTATAGGGAAGAAAGAAACACAATGCGTTGAAATTCAGCTTATAGAGTATTCCGCACAAAGTAATGATCTAGCTGCTCCTTTGACAGGCAGACAACTCCACGTTCATCGAGAACATCAGCGTCAATGCAGTTTTCAGCTACCTTTGAAAACCAAGGTTCTGGCACCATTTACTACACGAAGTACATGTTAGCTATAGGGAAGAAAAACACAATGCGCTGAAATGCAGCTTATAGAGTATTCCGCACAAAGTAATGATCTAGCTGCTCCTGTGAAATGCAGACAACTCCACGTTCAGCGAGACCATCAGCGCCAATGCAGTTTTCAGCCACATTTGAAAACAAAGTTTCTGGCACCATTTACAACACTAAGTACATGGTAGCTATAGGGAAGAAACTCAGAATGTGAAACTGCATCGCAATTGAAAACCCGCTTCGAACGAAATCCCACATTTCTCACACAGCGTCTATAAAACACAATGCGCTGAAATGCAGCTTATTGAGTATTCCACACAAAGTAATGATCTAACTGCTCCTTTGAAATGCAGACAACTCCACGTTCATCGAGAACATCAGCGCCAACGCAGTTTTCAGCTACCTTTGAAAACCAAGGTTCTGGCACCATTTACAACACTAAGTACATGTTAACTATAGGGAAGAAACTCAGAATGTGAAACTGATTCACAATTGAAAACCCGATTCGGACGAAATTTCACGTTTCTCAATCGTGTGTATAAAACACAATGCGCTGAAATGCAACTTATTGAGTATTCCGCACAAAGCAATGATCTAGCTGCTCCTTTGAAATGCATTCAACTCCACGTTCAGCGAGAACATCAGTGCCAACGCAGTTTTCAGCTACCTTTGAAACCAAGGTTCTGGCACCATTTACAACACTTAAGTACATGTTATGTATAGGGTCTATAAATCACAATGCGCTGAAATGCAGATTATTGAGTATTCCACACAAAGTAATGATCTAGCTGATCCTTTGAAATGCAGACAACTCCACGTTCAGCGAGAACATTACCGCCAATGCAGTTTTCAGCTACCATTGAAAACCAAGGTTCTGGCACCATTTACAACACTAAGTACATGTTAGCTATAGGGAAGAAAAAAACAATGCGTTGAAATTCAGCTTATAGAGAATTCCGCACAAAGTAATGATCTAGCTGCTCCTTTGACATGCAGACAACTCCACGTTCAGCGAGAACATCAGCGCCAGTGCAGTTTTCAGCTACCTTTGAAAACCAAGGTTCTGGCACCATTTACAACACTTAAGTACATGTTAGGTATAGGGAAGAAACTCATAATGTGAAACTGCTTCACAATGGAAAATCCAATTCGAACGAAAGACCTTATTTCTTACACAGCGTCTGGAAAACACAATGCGCTGACATGCAGCTTGTTGAGTATTCCACACAAAGTAATGTTCTAGCTGTTCCTTTGAAATGCAGACAACTCCACGTTCAGCGAGAACATCAGCGCCAACGCAGTTTTCAGCTACCTTTGAAAACCAAGGTTCTGGCACCATTTACAGCACCAAATACATGTTAGATATAGGGAAGAAACACAGAATGTGAACTGATTCACAATTGAAAACCAAATTCGGACGAAATTCCACGTTTCTCAATCGTGTGTATAAAACACAATGCGCTGAAATGCAACTTATTGAGTATTCCGCACAAAGTAATGATCTAGCTGCTCCTTTGAAATGCATTCAACTCCACGTTCAGCGAGAACATCAGTGCCAACGCAGTTTTCAGCTAGCTTTGAAAACCAAGGTTCTGGCACCATTTACAACACTAAGTACATGTTAGCTATAGGGAAGAAAAACACAATGCGCTGAATGCATCTTATTGAGCATTCCGCACAAAGTAATGATCTAGCTGCTTCTTTGAAATGCAGACAACTCCACGTTCAGCGAGAACATCAGCGCCAATGCAGTTTTCAGGTAGCTTTGAAAACCAGGGTTCTGGCACCATTTACTACACGAAGTACATGTTAGCTATAGGGAAGAAAAACACAATGCGCTGAAATTCAGCTTATACATTATTCCACACAAAGTAATGATCTAGCTGCTCCTGTGAAATGCAGACAACTCCACGTTCAGCGAGAACATCAGCGCCAATGCAGTTTTCAGCTACCTTTGAAAACCAAGGTTCTGGCACCATTTACAACACTTAAGTACATGTTAGCCATAGCGTCTATAAAACACAATGCGCTGAAATGCAGCTTATTGAGTATTCCGCACAATGTAATGATCTAGCTGCTCCTTTGTAATGCAGTCAACTCCACGTTCAACGATAACATCAGCGTCAATGCCGCTTTCAGGAAGCTTGAAAACCAAGGTTCAGGCACCATTTACAGCATGAAATACATGTTAGCTATAGGGAAGAAAAACACAATGCGCTGAACTGCAGCTTGTTGAGTATTCCACACAAAGTAATGATCTAACTGCTGCTTTGAAATGCAGACAACTCCCCGTAAAGCGAGAACATCAGCACCACTGCAGTTTTCAGCTACCTGTGAAAACCAAGGTTCTGGCAGGATTTACAACACTAAGTACATATTAAGTATAAGGAAGAAAAACGCAATGCGCTGAAATGCAGCTTATTGAGTATTCCGCACAAAGTAATGATCTAGCTGCTCCTGTGAAATGCAGAAAACTCCACGTTCAGCGAGAACATCAGCACCAACTCAGTTTTCAGCTACCTTTGAAAACCAAGGTTCTGGCACCATTTACAACACTAAGTACGTGTTAGCTATAGCGAAGAAACTCAGAATGTGAAACTGCATCACAATTGAAAACCCGTATCGAACAAAAGCCCTCATTTCTCACACAGCGTCTATAAAACACAATGCTCTGAAATGCAGCTAATTGAGTATTCCGCACAAAGTGATGGTGTAGCTGCTCCTTTGAAGTGCAGACAACTCCACGTTCAGCGAGAACATCAGCGCCAACGCAGTTTTCAGCTACCTTTGAAAACCAAGGTTCTGGCACCATTTACAACACTAAGTACATGTTAGCTATAGGGAAGAAACTCAGCATGTGAAACTGCTTCACAATGGAAAACCCGCTTCGTACGAAATCCCAAATTTCTTACACAGCGTCTATAAAACACAATGCGCTGAAATGCAACTTATTGAGTATTCCACACAAAGTTTTGATCTCGCTGCTCCTTTGAAATGCATTCAACTCCACGTTCAGCGAGAACATCAGCGCCAATGTAGTTTTCAGCTAGCTTTGAAAACCAAGGTTCTGGCACCATTTACAACACGATATACATGTGAGCTATTTGGAAGAAAAACGCAATGCGCTGAAATGCAGCTTATAGAGTATTCCGCACAAAGTAATGATCTAACTGCTCCTTTGAAATGCAGACAACTCCACGTTCAGCGAGAACATCAGCGCCAAGGCACTTTTCAGCCACCTTTGAAAACCAAGGTTCTGGCAACATTTACAACACTAAGTACATGTTAGCCATAGGGAAGAAACTCAGAATGTGAAACTGCATCACAATTGAAAACCCGCTTCGAACGAAATCCCACATTTCTCACACAGCGTCTATAAAACACAATGCGCTGAAATGCAGCTTATTGAGTATTCCACACAAAGTAATGAGCTAGCTGCTCCTTTGAAATGCAGACAACTCCACGTTCATCGAGAACATCAGCGCCAGTGCAGTTTTCAGCTAGCTTTGAAAACCAATGTTCTGGCACCATTTACAACACGATATACATGTGAGCTAAAGGGAAGAAACTAAGCATGTGAAACTGATTCACAATTGAAAACCCGATTCGGACGAAATTTCATGTTTCTCAATCGTGTCTATAAAACACAATGTGCTAAAATGCAACTTATTGAGTATTCCGCACAAAGTAATGATCTAGCTGCTCCTTTGAAATGCATTCAACTCCACGTTCAGCAAGAACATCAGTGCCAAAGCAGTTTTCAGCTACCTTTGAAACCAAGGTTCTGGCACCATTTACAACACTTAAGTACAGGTTATGTATAGGGTCTATAAATCACAATGCGCTGAAATGCAGCTGATTGAGTATTCTGCACAAAGTAATGATCTAGCTGCTCCTGTGAAATGCAGACAACTCCACGTTCAGCGAGAACATTACCGCCAACGCAGTTTTCAGCTACCTTTGAAAACCAAGGTTCTGGCAACATTTACAACACTAAGTACATGTTAGCTATAGGGAAGAAAGAAACACAATGCGTTGAAATTCAGCTTATAGAGTATTCCGCACAAAGTAATGATCTAGCTGCTCCTTTGACAGGCAGACAACTCCACGTTCATCGAGAACATGAGCGTCAATGCAGTTTTCAGCTACCTTTGAAAACCAAGGTTCTGGCACCATTTACTACACGAAGTACATGTTAGCTATAGGGAAGAAAAACACAATGCGCTGAAATGCAGCTTATAGAGTATTCCGCACAAAGTAATGATCTAGCTGCTCCTGTGAAATGCAGACAACTCCACGTTCAGCGAGACCATCAGCGCCAATGCAGTTTTCAGCCACATTTGAAAACCAAGGTTCTGGCACCATTTACAACACTAAGTACATGGTAGCTATAGGGAAGAAAAAAACAATGCGTTGAAATTCAGCTTATAGAGAATTCCGCACAAAGTAATGATCTAGCTGCTCCTTTGACATGCAGACAACTCCACGTTCAGCGAGAACATCAGCGCCAGTGCAGTTTTCAGCTACCTTTGAAAACCAAGGTTCAGGCACCATTTACAACACTTAAGTACATGTTAGGTATAGGGAAGAAACTCATAATGTGAAACTGCTACACAATGGAAAATCCAATTCGAACGAAAGACCTTATTTCTTACACAGCGTCTGGAAAACACAATGCGCTGACATGCAGCTTGTTGAGTATTCCACACAAAGTAATGTTCTAGCTGTTCCTTTGAAATGCAGACAACTCCACGTTCAGCGAGAACATCAGCGCCAACGCAGTTTTCAGCTACCTTTGAAAACCAAGGTTCTGGCACCATTTACAGCATCAAATACATGTTAGCTATAGGGAAGAAACACAGAATGTGAACTGATTCACAATTGAAAACCAAATTCGGACGAAATTCCACGTTTCTCAATCGTGTGTATAAAACACAATGCGCTGAAATGCAACTTATTGAGTATTCCGCACAAAGTAATGATCTAGCTGCTCCTTTGAAATGCATTCAACTCCACGTTCAGCGAGAACATCAGTGCCAACGCAGTTTTCAGCTAGCTTTGAAAACCAAGGTTCTGGCACCATTTACAACACTAAGTACATGTTAGCTATAGGGAAGAAAAACACAATGCGCTGAATGCATCTTATTGAGCATTCCGCACAAAGTAATGATCTAGCTGCTTCTTTGAAATGCAGACAACTCCACTTTCAGCGAGAACATCAGCGCCGGCGCAGTTTTCAGCTACCCTTGAAAACCAAGCTTCTGGCACTATTTACAGCACGAAATACATGTTAGCTATAGGGAAGAAACTCAGAATGTGAAACTGATTCACAATTGAAAACCCAATTCGGACGAAATTCCACGTTTCTCAAACGTGTGTATAAAACACAATGCGCTGAAATGCAGCTTGTTGAGTATTCCGCACAAAGTAATGATCTAGCTGCCCTTTGAAATGCAGACAACTCCACGTTCAGCGAGAACATCAGCGCCAGTGCAGTTTTCAGCTACCTTTGAAAACCAAGGTTCTGGCACCATTTACAACACTAAGTACACGTTAGCTATAGGAAAGAAACACACAATGCGCTGAAATGCAGCTTATTGAGTATTCCACACAAAGTATTGATCCAACTGCTCCTTTAAAATGCATACAACTCCACGTTCAACGAGAACATCAGCGCCAATGCAGTTTTCAGGTAGCTTTGAAAACCAAGGTTCTGGCACCATTTACTACACGAAGCACATGTTAGCTATAGGGAAGAAAAACACAATGCGCTGAAATTCAGCTTATACATTATTCCACACAAAGTAATGATTTGGCTGCTCCTGTGAAATGCAGACAACTCCACGTTCAGCGAGAACATCAGCGCCAATGCAGTTTTCAGCTACCTTTGAAAACCAAGGTTCTGGCACCATTTACAACACTTAAGTACATGTTAGCCATAGCGTCTATAAAACACAATGCGCTGAAATGCAGCTTATTGAGTATTCCGCACAATGTAATGATCTAGCTGCTCCTTTGTAATGCAGTCAACTCCACGTTCAACGATAACATCAGCGTCAATGCCGCTTTCAGCAAGCTTGAAAACCAAGGTTCTGGCACCATTTACAGCATGAAATACATGTTAGCTATAGGGAAGAAAAACACAATGCGCTGAACTGCAGCTTGTTGAGTATTCCACACAAAGTAATGATCTAACTGCTGCTTTGAAATGCAGACAACTCCCCGTAAAGCGAGAACATCAGCACCACTGCAGTTTTCAGCTACCTTTGAAAACCAAGGTTCTGGCAGGATTTACAACACTAAGTACATATTAAGTATAAGGAAGAAAAACGCAATGCGCTGAAATGCAGCTTATTGAGTATTCCGCACAAAGTAATGATCTAGCTGCTCCTGTGAAATGCAGAAAACTCCACGTTCAGCGAGAACATCAGCGCCAACTCAGTTTTCAGCTACCTTTGAAAACCAAGGTTCTGGCACCATTTACAACACTAAGTACATGTTAGCTATAGCGAAGAAACTCAGAATGTGAAACTGCATCACAATTGAAAACCCGCTTCGAAAGAAATCCCACATTTCTCACACAGCATCTGTAAAACACAATGCCATGAAATGCAGCTTATTCAGTATTCCGCACAAAGTGATGATGTAGCTGCACCTTTGAAATGCAGAAACTCCACGTTAATCGAGAACATCAGCGCCAACGCAATATGTTCTGCTACCTTTGATATCCAATGTTCTGGCACCATTTACAACACGATATACATGTGAGCTATTTCGAAGAAAAACGCAATGCGCTGAAATGCAGCTTATAGAGTATTCCGCACAAAGTAATGATCTAACTGCTCCTTTGAAATGCAGACAACTCCACGTTCAGCGAGAACATCAGCGCCAATGCACTTTTCAGCCACCTTTGAAAACCAAGGTTCTGGCAACATTTACAACACTAAGTACATGTTAGCCATAGGGAAGAAACTCAGAATGTGAAACTGCATCACAATTGAAAACCCGCTTCGAACGAAATCCCACATTTCTCACACAGCGTCTATAAAACACAATGCGCTGAAATGCAGCTTATTGAGTATTCCACACAAAGTAATGAGCTAGCTGCTCCTTTGAAATGCAGACAACTCCACGTTCATCGAGAACATCAGCGCCAGTGCAGTTTTCAGCTACCTTTGAAAACCAAGGTTCTGGCACCATTTACAACACGATATACATGTGAGCTAAAGGGAAGAAACTAAGCATGTGAAACTGATTCACAATTGAAAACCCGATTCGGACGAAATTTCATGTTTCTCAATCGTGTCTATAAAACACAATGTGCTGAAATGCAACTTATTGAGTATTCCGCACAAAGTAATGATCTAGCTGCTCCTTTGAAATGCATTCAACTCCACGTTCAGCAAGAACATCAGTGCCAAAGCAGTTTTCAGCTACCTTTGAAACCAAGGTTCTGGCACCATTTACAACACTTAAGTACATGTTATGTATAGGGTCTATAAATCACAATGCGCTGAAATGCAGCTGATTGAGTATTCTGCACAAAGTAATGATCTAGCTGCTCCTGTGAAATGCAGACAACTCCACGTTCAGCGAGAACATTACCGCCAATGCAGTTTTCAGCTACCTTTGAAAACCAAGGTTCTGGCACCATTTACAACACGAAGTACATGTTAGCTATAGGGAAGAAAAACACAATGCGCTGAAATGCAGCTTATAGAGTATTCCGCACAAAGTAATGATCTAGCTGCTCCTGTGAAATGCAGACAACTCCACGTTCAGCGAGACCATCAGCGCCAATGCAGTTTTCAGCCACATTTGAAAACAAAGTTTCTGGCACCATTTACAACACTAAGTACATGTTAGCTATAGGGAAGAAACTCAGAATGTGAAACTGCATCGCAATTGAAAACCCGCTTCGAACGAAATCCCACATTTCTCACACAGCGTCTATAAAACACAATGCGCTGAAATGCAACTTATTGAGTATTCCGCACAAAGTAATGATCTAGCTGCTCCTTTGAAATGCAGACAACTCCACGTTCATCGAGAATATCAGCGCAAGCGCAGTTTTCAGCTACCTTTGAAAACCATGGTTCTGGCACCATTTACAACACGGAGTACATGTTAGCTATAGGGAAGAAACTCAGAATGTGAAACTGCTTCACAATGGAAAACCCGATTCGGACGAAATTTCACGTTTCTCAATCGTGTCTATAAAACACAATGCGCTGAAATGCAACTTATTGAGTATTCCGCACAAAGCAATGATCTAGCTGCTCCTTTGAAATGCATTCAACTCCACGTTCAGCGAGAACATCAGTGGCAACGCAGTTTTCAGCTACCTTTGAAACCAAGGTTCTGGCACCATTTACAACACTTAATTACATGTTATGTATAGGGTCTATAAATCACAATGCGCTGGAATGCAGATTATTGAGTATTTCGCAAAAAGTAATGATCTAGCTGATCCTTTGAAATGCAGACAACTCCACGTTCAGCGAGAACATTACCGCCAATGCAGTTTTCAGCTACCATTGAAAACCAAGGTTCTGGCACCATTTACAACACTAAGTACATGTTAGCTATAGGGAAGAAAAAAACAATGCGTTGAAATTCAGCTTATAGAGAATTCCGCACAAAGTAATGATCTAGCTGCTCCTTTGACATGCAGACAACTCCACGTTCAGCGAGAACATCAGCGCCAGTGCAGTTTTCAGCTACCTTTGAAAACCAAGGTTCTGGCACCATTTACAACACTTAAGTACATGTTAGGTATAGGGAAGAAACTCATAATGTGAAACTGCTTCACAATGGAAAATCCAATTCGAACGAAAGACCTTATTTCTTACACAGCGTCTGGAAAACACAATGCGCTGACATGCAGCTTGTTGAGTATTCCACACAAAGTAATGTTCTAGCTGTTCCTTTGAAATGCAGACAACTCCACGTTCAGCGAGAACATCAGCGCCAACGCAGTTTTCAGCTACCTTTGAAAACCAAGGTTCTGGCACCATTTACAACACGAAGTACATGTTAGCTATAGGGAAGAAAAACACAATGCGCTGAATGCATCTTATTGAGCATTCCGCACAAAGTAATGATCTAGCTGCTTCTTTGAAATGCAGACAACTCCACTTTCAGCGAGAACATCAGCGCCGGCGCAGTTTTCAGCTACCTTTGAAAACCAAGGTTCTGGCACTATTTACAGCACGAAATACATGTTAGCTATAGGGAAGAAACTCAGAATGTGAAACTGATTCACAATTGAAAACCCAATTCGGACGAAATTCCACGTTTCTCAAACGTGTGTATAAAACACAATGCGCTGAAATGCAGCTTGTTGAGTATTCCGCACAAAGTAATGATCTAGCTGCCCTTTGAAATGCAGACAACTCCACGTTCAGCGAGAACATCAGCGCCAATGCAGTTTTCAGCTACCTTTGAAAACCAAGGTTCTGGCACCATTTACAACACTAAGTACATGTTAGCTATAGGAAAGAAACACACAATGCGCTGAAATGCAGCTTATTGAGTATTCCACACAAAGTATTGATCCAACTGCTCCTTTGAAATGCATACAACTCCACGTTCAACGAGAACATCAGCGCCAATGCAGTTTTCAGGTAGCTTTGAAAACCAAGGTTCTGGCACCATTTACTACACGAAGTACATGTTAGCTATAGGGAAGAAAAACACAATGCGCTGAAATTCAGCTTATTGAGTATTCCACACAAAGTAATGATCTAACTGCTCCTTTGAAATGCAGACAACTCCACGTTCAGTGAGAACATCAGCGCCAGTGCAGTTTTCAGCTACCTTTGAAAACCAAGGTTCTGGCAGGATTTACAACACTAAGTACATATTAAGTATAAGGAAGAAAAACGCAATGCGCTGAAATGCAGCTTATTGAGTATTCCGCACAAAGTAATGATCTAGCTGCTCCTGTGAAATGCAGACAACTCCACGTTCAGCGAGAACATCAGCGCCAATGCAGTTTTCAGCACCTTTGAAAACCAAGGTTCTGGCACCATTTACTACACGAAGTACATGTTAGCTATAGGGAAGAAAAACACAATGCGCTGAAATGCAGCTTGTTGTGTATTCCGCACAAAGTAATGATCTAGCTGCTCCTGTGAAATGCAGACAACTCCACGTTCAGCGAGAACATCAGCGCCAATGCTGTTTTCAGCTACCTTTGAAAACCAAGGTTCTGGCACCATTTACAACACTAAGTACAGGATAGCTATAAGGAAGAAACTCAGAATGTGAAACTGCTTCACGATGGAAAACCCGCTTCGCACGAAATCCGACTACTCCCACACATTCTCTATAAAACACAATTCGCTGAAATGCAGCTTATTGAGTATTCCACACAAAGTAATGAGCTAGCTGCTCCTTTGAAATGCAGACAACTCCACATTCATCGAGAACATCAGCGCCAGTGCAGTTTTCAGCTACCGTTGAAAACCAAGGTTCTGGCACCATTTACAACACGATATACATGTGAGCTATTTGGAAGAAAAACGCAATGCGCTGAAATGCAGCTTATAGAGTATTCCGCACAAAGTAATGATCTAACTGCTCCTTTGAAATGCAGACAACTCCACGTTCAGCGAGAACATCAGCGCCAATGCACTTTTCAGCCACCTTTGAAAACCAAGGTTCTGGCAACATTTACAACACTAAGTACATGTTAGCCATAGGGAAGAAACTCAGAATGTGAAACTGCATCACAATTGAAAACCCGCTTCGAACGAAATCCCACATTTCTCACACAGCGTCTATAAAACACAATGCGCTGAAATGCAGCTTATTGAGTATTCCACACAAAGTAATGAGCTAGCTGCTCCTTTGAAATGCAGACAACTCCACGTTCATCGAGAACATCAGCGCCAGTGCAGTTTTCAGCTACCTTTGAAAACCAAGGTTCTGGCACCATTTACAACACGATATACATGTGAGCTAAAGGGAAGAAACTAAGCATGTGAAACTGATTCACAATTGAAAACCCGATTCGGACGAAATTTCATGTTTCTCAATCGTGTCTATAAAACACAATGTGCTGAAATGCAGCTTATTGAGTATTCCGCACAAAGTAATGATCTAGCTGCTCCTTTGAAATGCATTCAACTCCACGTTCAGCAAGAACATCAGTGCCAAAGCAGTTTT